>NC_135835.1:3315000-3465000 GCF_029677425.1 Wolffia australiana
TGAATACTCGAAATATTTTTAGCAATTACTAATAAAAAATTCTTCATTCAGTGACTCGAAATATTCATCAGGGTTTGTAGGATCAGAATATTCATTGAGATACGGGCCAAGTTATCAGTTCTAGTACTTCTATTATATATTGCTCCCCCCTTAAAATGATCGAATGAGAATGAATAAGAGGCTCATCAGTTCCCACTGTGTTGATCGATTCTACAGTCAAAATGTTTTATTTCTAAGACAATATACCAAAGTTGTAAAAGGCTTAGGATTGCTTATTGTGGATATTGCATTTTATGGGCATTAAACATGTACTCATTAGCCCATGTGATTAAGATGATTTCCATGAGTCGTCTCTATCAGATAATACCTTAAAAAGCTGTAAGCCTAATAAATATTATAAGTCATTAGACACCTCTAGTTCCATCAGAAAATATTGGCCCCCAAAATAAAAATATTTACTCTCTGTTCCCATTGAGGTCTAGAAGATAATTATTTGTTTATCCATTGAATTGAAGATCACCTAATAGTACATAATCTCAATAACTGGATTTTAATTAAAATGTTGATCAATGTGCAGATAAAAATCAGCATGCATAAAATAATCATTGATAAACTACCTTAGTTAAATCAAACAATGCTAACTCCATTTGAGAACAACAAAATCATTAAGATTGACATCAAACTCGATTTACATTACGATACATCACTCCTAATAGAGCCACAAGTCAACAGTCTCTAATTATTGGGTTTGATGTCCTTAATTTGGATGTAACTCAAAGGAATTTCTGAAGTAAAAGACTGAATGGAATCAAATGTCATTAAAAACCCATTGCTAAAATCAACTGAGCAAAGATTAGATCTGTGATTTCCATCATCTTCAAGTGAGACCTGTTGAGCTGCTCAAGTGTGCATCCTATAGACATATCCGGGGCACATCAAATCTCCTCCCTCTTGACAAGCTTCAATCATGGTTCACCATTGTCGCTTCATTATACCGATCACATCAACAATGGACAACAGCCAAGGGGATAAATTAGAAGAAGACGAAGAGCCCTAAACTTTTTTGGCCTGGGTGAATTTTTTTCTCGGTGTTCCCTCTCTCTATAATAGTGAATTCTACTCATAAAACCCCAAAAATTTTGTATGTCTTCTAACTTCCAAAATATAATTTGCATGTGACCATCTAGGTCCGTGTATCAGTGTAGTTAAAAATTCCCTTACCTAATAACCTTTATTCCCTTTAAACTGAATAATCGATAACATCATAAAGATTAATTAATCAAATCACAATTTAATCGAATTGATACATAGAGTTTCCCCCCTTACGATGCAAATTGACACCTTTTGATCAATAAGATATAAACGTGTCTATATTCATAAATCATGTACATATAATCCCTTATCCACGCGATGATCTACGATGACTTAAGATGTAGTCAATGATCGAAACCCAATTTGTTATCTGAATTAATAATTATGCGATAAAATATCGTTAAATAATTTTTTAGACTTCCACGATTTGGTGTCTCGAGACTAATGATGGGTATCAACATAATTGACAATCCGGTGAATACCATTCAGGGATTCGTACGAGTGAATTCAATGAACTCTGTCCATGCTATCTACCCTTAGCGTATCCACAGAAATAACTATGAAGTCGGCCACAATCATCATCTAAGTGTGACTAGATAGTGTTTTCTATCTTGATACTTTGGTAGACTAGTGACCTCTGTATTATGATATCAACCAAATTCACAAACTTTATTATAACCATCGCATGTACAGTATAATCAACATGTAATGTTATGAACACGGACTTTATTTTTTAGTCACATGTGCACTATAATGAATACGTAGTCCACATATTTTTCCATCATTAGCTTGATTGATGATTAGTATAATAGAATTCAGGGATTCACCTGAATCAATTCAGTGAACTATTGCTCAAAAAATACCCATCGTCTATCATTAGTGTATGTACACTCACGACCATAAGATAGTGTTATTCTTTGTAGATATTTTGATAATCATATTAATTATCACTTGAATAAAAATATTTAAAGGGTAGTGATCATTGTGTAATGATGTCATCATATAGGACTAAGTTATTTGATTAATTCATTGTAAAACTCACGTAAAAATAAGAGTGTAGAAAGATTTATTTAAATGAACTTAAATGTGACACCGAAGCGTGTTTGCCTTGAGAGCACGCGATATCTATCATGGAGAAGGCCATGGAAAAAAATAACTAAGTGTATAGTCATTTAGGTGCCCATTATTCTTCTACTTTTTATCCTCGGCTCCCCTCCACACTTGATGTATTTGAAACTCCAAAATGCCTATGGTGGATCAATAATGAAGATCATCAAGACTGAGGAGATAACATGTAAAAAATCATTGATCCAATCTGTCCCTAGCTTAGTTCATCATCGTATCTTAAGGTCCATTCAAATTGTGTGTCCAATTTTTTCTATAGGATTGCTTATACTGTAATGGCAATAAATTTCATAAAAGCCGACAGAAGGATGAAAGAGAATGTAAATCAAGGTTTAATTTAAGACAACCGAGCCCTTTAGTACCTAGAATCAGATTCATTGGCTAAAAACATTAGGAACCTTTTTTATTATTGTTCTTTCACTCTTTTTATCTCATTACGAGATTTCTCTTGCATTGGTTGCTGAATACATGAAAACATACAATTCTTAACATTCACTATGATTCCCTAATAATATGGAGTAGAGATTTCAGAATCTGTAGAAAAGACATGGACAAGAAAACCAAATATGCCTGCCTTGGCAAGGAAAACAAGGTTTATGTGGTTACCTTCTTAGTAAAGGGTTTTCTCATCTTTTTACCAGGTTCTAGTCTCGGATGATTTCCATGGTCTGCCCATTTTCCAATTAACAAACAACATCTAAAAGTTTGGTATCGTACAAAATTATCGGTGCATTAATGTGCAATCTCCCCAATTGTTGGGCCAACTACACCACCTGCATGTCCCTTAAAAATCATAATTAACATGCCCTTTTTAACAGTAATTTTGGGTATTTATTTTTTTATATCTATCAAAATTATCAGTATGACATGTTATTAAAGCTTAAAATGAATAATTACCTTAGTAGAGCGAAATTTTTTTTTATTGGTTTAACGATATTTTAACATAATTTTTGGATATTAATTCCAATCGGAAAATAGTAATATTAGCCAGAAAACATAGTTTTTATTTATTTAAATACTATAATGGTATTATCATATCTGAAAATGATAATAATATTTGATTGGTTCTCTAGTATTTTATGGAATTTTATGATTTTTAAATCATGATAAATAATTTTATCTGTCAAATCAATTGTACGGAGTTATTTGAATATATATACTACTTTAAAATTGTACATATGTGGCTTATATTATCCTGCATGGTGACAGATTTTGATTCATTCAGATTGCCAGCAATGATTGGCATCATTTAATCATTAACTATGGTGAAAGATTGGTGTTGTGAGTCTTTGGCATTAGCTAATCATTATGATGCATATTTCTATATTACTTTTTATCTAGGCCGAAATTGCATCCAATAGTGATAGGATGACATTTAAATAACAAATGTGTTTTCCCTCTGTAACGAGCCAGACAGGTTGTATCCTTAAAATACCAATAAATCTTCCAAATCATGTTATACTATAAAAATATATTTAATCAATTTAGGATTCTTAAAATGCATAAATAAATACAGTAACAAATAATACAATTGAATTTAATTTATTAACCAAATAATTAATGTTTTATCACTTTTTCACCGATGTAGTTGGTTAAATCCAAACAACTCAGCACACTCGGTCCATCTCCATTGCGTATCTGCCACCATATTAAGCAGAATCCAGGTCATTAAACCTAATCCCCCTACTTCATTAAGTACACCACTATCAAGCGTCCCCTAGCGCTGTTAAAAGACTATACGTGTTATTAAAATTTGAATTTCTGACTACCAAATTTAAATTTCTGACTACCAAATTCCCAAATCCCCAAAATTATTATATCATATTTTGATAGATTTGGTTGCATATGATAAATACTTTTACTAAGTTATATTAAAATTATTATCAATTTTTTTATGTAATTAAAATATATTAATTATTACATATACTAAAATCTAAGTAGAAATTTATGTTAAATTGCTCTCTATGGATTTGGTCCACACTTGCTTTGTGGTATTAAGAATAATTATAATATTATTATGTAAATTAGAAGCATCAGACAATGTAATTAATATCAAATTCTGGTTTATCAGCCACATCAAAAAAATATGTACAACAATGAATTACATAAAACAGATTATGAAAACGTCGCGGATAATGTGCGGGTTTTGATATTTGGATAACTTCACTGACTGACCAAGTAAACTGGGTCAAGACATTTGTCTTTGCACTCTATTGCTGCTAACATGTCAAAAAAATGTGCCAGCTTCATGCTGCACCACTCTACACTCATATGCGCACATCTCACACCATTCTGCTCCACTATGCCATCACCAACCACCATCCAATGTCACCAAGCACCAGAAAGGTAAGTTTACTAAATTAAATTATTAACCCTATAAAAATTCCAAATGATCCCTAATAGTAAAATATTATTATTTATCTATAATCCGAAAAAATGATGTTTGAAACTAAACAAATCATTTTTGTTAGTTTGCTCTTTTTTTGTTTAAGTTATATTCTAAAAATTTCACTAGAAATCTGAACTTATATATTCACCACAGTACACTCATTCGAGGCCTTCTCTCTATGGATTAGCCATGTCTTATCTATATACAATTGTCACATTATTTACAGTATTAGTTTAGTTCCATGTTATTGGAATTCTAGTATTGCCAAATTATTGTTTATTAACTGGAGTAGCTACTGAGAACCAGGTTTCTGTCAATTAATAATTTCAATCCTTTAAAAATTTATATTTATTGGGTAAGCTGAAAAAGAGAATGTAAGGTATTTCTAACTCTTGATTTATTTGTATTACCTTCCCTGACATAATTTCATGGTAAATACCTGGTAAAATAATTTATACTTTCCTACCAGTGTTTGTGAACGAATCAAAGCTTCAGCCGATGGAAGTTGAAGAACAGGCAGAAGGAATGGAAAATAAGGAACCGAAGCTCTTCCTAGATAATAAAAGGGACAAGGAGGTTGTACCTCCCTAATCTAATTGGGATTTTGAGGAAAACTCACATAATTTAAATTGAAATACGTTTGTATTATGATCTTTTTTCTTCTCAGATCTTATGGTTTATCACCCGAGGGTCCATTATATTGTTTATCATATTTCCATATTCGTGGATTAGATAATGAGATTTGAATAATAATAATATTTTACTCATACATTGAAAAACGTCCCAACGAAGGAAAGAAAGTTTAGAGATTGTTTTATTCTCAGAATAAAATTTAGAGTCATTTTTGCATAAGGTTTCCTGTAAAGCAAAGAAATTCTTACGGTAACGGAATTCAAAGCCTTGAAAAATCATATGTAAGTTAGTGATTCTTTGAAAAGATTTAAAGAGCTGACTCATAAATGTCCTTATCCTGGGTTATGTCATGTAATTTGGCTCAAATGCTTAATAATAGACTAATTGATACTTATAAAAGTACAATGGATGTCAAAACATGTGTTTTATTATTATCTTTTATGAGAAAAAGAGCTAGGCTCTAATAGAGAAAGTTTTAGAGACTGATCTACAATAATATAAATTGAATACGAAAGGGGAGGAACATGGACCTGAACATATGGTAGAAAGGAAGGATGAAATTGAGGGGAAAATCAGCTACATGAGTTTGAAGGAGACTGGAAAGAATCTAGATGGACAAAAAATTTGAAATATATGTTAAATATAATTTTTCTATTATGAGCTCCATAATTTTTAATAGCATGGATCACACAGATGGATTTTGTCAAGAGGCGTAAGAGGTAATTGATAGGAACTTTAACAATTAGCAAAATCAATTGAATGTACTAGAAAATTGAGGTAATTCAAGCTATAACCATGAACTCAAAGTTCATTTCCTACCAAAGTTAAACTTCGTGTGGATGAAGTGTGAAAAACTTTGATAGCATACAAAATAGGTCACTCACCATAAAAATATGGATGCAACTCTTTTAAAGAGAGTGTGGCCCAAGTCTTTGGAAAAACATAGTGGGAATAAATAAGGCTATGATATGGTGTATAGATATGAAATTAAGATCCTAGGGTTTGTCGGTTCTCTCCGTGAATGGTATCCTCACACATGTGATGTAAAGGTTTCTCTATGGTGGGCGCCAGCTACATAGCACTTGACTTCTCACACTGGCCATCCTCATACCTGAAAGTACGAGGAAGAGGATAAGTCCAAATTTCTGGATTTTATGTACATGTTTTAATTTGAACTAAGGTATATATATATATATAATATGACAAACTTAAATTTACAGTGATAATTTTTCATTGTCATGTAATATTATCAATAAAAATTTATAAACTTTGACTCATAAAATAATTTGACTCGTCAGTGATGAGAAAGGATGGTCTCCAAAGAGAGCATGCATTAAGGTTAGACATATTTTTAATAGCCACTAGGTGATGAGAACATATATGTTCACAATCAATAATACCATAAGACGAGAAAGATGATAGTTAAAGAGGTATATGAAATAATTCACAGGTAAACGTGAACAGATTAATACATGCAATGAATAATAGAGACGAGTTAATGATGATGGAAATATAGGTGGCCTAATAGCCAAAATCACTATTGAAGATGTAATTCTATATCATTAATGAATGTAACTAAAGTTTACTTATTCATTATCGAGTTTATTGATGATGGAGCCCTAGGATTGATGTGGAGATCAAATGAGTTGACATGAGATGTCAACGTAGGAATTATTAGATCTTCATCACACAGCCTTAAACTTGCTCCTATTCTTGTATTATTGAGAAGGGCATCAATCAATCACGATAAAATAGCATCACTTGATCCAACTCACTAGGTGAGTATGATTGATCTTGTAAGTCATTGGTGTGGAGACACCTAGGACAAGTGGTGGGTGCTCTTTAAGAAAGACTTCACTGAGCTGATCCAAAGGTGAATCACTGAATGGTTGTTAAACTAATATGTCAATCAGAATGATTCACATGTCATATTTATGGTTGTGATCCTTTGACCTGAATCATCAAAGACATCTTGTGAGAAGAAGGGTGTACTTTGAACATGGTAATGACTTCTTATCAAGGGAGTTCAATTGCTATGTGTTGGGTGCATCAAAAATCTCATGGAGATGATTGAATGAATTTCGGGAATTTGCCCATCCCTATCGGAAGGTGTATTGACTCATGGAAGAGAATGCTTGAACAAACCCTGGAAAGGGTAGTGATTGATTCAAAGAGAAAGAGTTCTCTTATGATGAAACACAAAATTAAGCATTAGTACAATCCTATGATGGAATTGGGATTTGGCGCTTAACCATATCCCAAGGACCATTAGGGAGTTATGATGGACAAGGGATTATACGATCATGGGAACTATGACTGGCAGGTTCCATGAAGTGAGATAACATCTCCTTTGTATTTACAAGGACAATAAGTGTAGCTTGGCACCCTCACTTGTTTGAAGCCATCCTAGTCCATAGGATTAGTTGGACCATCAATTATAGTTCATGATGATGATCATAATTGATGATTGGACAAACAAGTGTTGTTATGTTCAAATGGCCTTTAACTTGGTTATTTATGGGCCTAGATGGTCACACACAAATAAGGCATGAGAATCTGTGGGATATTATCTAGGATAATGATCCATTGGAGAAATGTGATATCTTAAATGGAAGCCCAAGATTATATGGGCCCAATATAATTAGGGTAATGAGATTTCCCTAAATGGGCAACTATATAAGTTTAAGAGGGGGGGAAATTTTAGTTCACCCATGCGAGATCTAACTTGCCCCCTCTTGAGCCTTTCTCTCCTCTCACTAGCTGGAAAGTTTTGAATCTGCCCCAAGAGAGTCTTGGATGGTGAGGAGATCATCTAGGCTCTATAGTAGAGATCGAGAGGAGTCCCAAAGCTTATCTGCTGGTGTGCATACTTCTGGAGGACGTCAAGAGAGCCGTCTCGATCCCACTTCGTCAAGAATAAGCCCTGCTAGAAAGGTTCAATGTTTTGAGTGAAGTTTAATTTTCATAAATTTTATTCCACTGCATTTCATGCATTTTTGCATAGAGGAGAACAATTAAATCCAACAAAAGAGAGATAAACAATGTTTATAAATGTTTTGGATGGGATGGAATTAGATGGATGAACGTGAGTGGATGGATAGACCTGAATGGATGGAAGTACATGAAAGAATGGTCCTGAATGGATGTGGATGTTGAGAAGAAAGTGACAAAATAAGCATGAGAAAATCCACCAAGATCCTTATATTCCACCAGGATTTAGGTTTATCTTTGACTGGGGACGAGCCTCTCCACTTGCTTTTTGCTCTCTCACCCACTTGATGAACAGCACCAAAAACATTTCGTAGATCCTAAAATTAATTTATTTCATTCATCCCACTGAAGTATGAGAAATCTTATAATGAATTTTACATGAACAAAGGCTCGATTTATAGATCTAAGCATATGTATTAAAAGTGGAAAGATATAGAATTTCATTTGAAGTTGAATCTTTCTCAGCCATTAGATTTTATCTCTCCTAAACATAGTATTTCTAGTGTAGAATATAATCTTTGCAAATTTAAAGATTATGTCCTATTTAGGATCCAGCCGTCAACTTAAATCACTAAAGGATGAGTGTCCTTATTTTTTGGAAAACTCAGCACCCTAACTACATCATTTTCTTGCGATGAATAAAATATTCCATGTGTACATATTTGCAATTATTGGTTAATGCATTTGAAAAAAGCTCCTCTTAATTCCTACTCATTGAATTAGAAAGTTTCATGTGTATGCACTTCCCGATGCATTTATTTCAATTTATATCTTTCCTTTGTCTATTTGTCCATGTGATAACATGTATTATTCATAGCTTAATATGACCATATTTACATGTTTATTTGCATTCAATTAATCATTGATGCATGCTATCAAGCTTAAACTGATTAAATTCATTTTTATAACGATATTATGAGATTTCTGTATTATGTGTAGTTTTTGGGGATTTTTATGACATCATATTCTAGAAGAAAACAACTGTTTTGAGTCAGAATATGATTTTTGTAGAATTTTTAGACTTTAAATTTGGAAAGATATGTTTTCACTAAGTCGAAATATATATTTTGTTGTATTTTTTGGGATTTTATTTTATTTTATATGAATATTAGAATATATATTGGGTTTTTTATAATTTTCCTGGCGCAGGTGATGTGGACTAATCAGAAAAAGAGGTGTTTTTTAGCAACAAATGTGTTTCTCCCTCCTTTCTCTCTCATTAGAATAGTCAACAATGATGGCGGGGTGATGTGGCAACACCAGACAGCGCCACGTGTACATGTAGAGCACACATGTACACGTGGCGCGTGCATGTCACATTTTTGTTGGTTTAGAAGAGGAAATCGTTGCGGTGGCGCACGCTGATGTGGCGCCACATCAGCTGTGACAAAAGCTATTAAAATATTATATTTAAATAATACATTATTATAATTCCTTTTTGTCTTTTTCCCAAGGCAACTGGTGGCACGACGAGAGTCGTCAATCAGGGATGACAAGGAGGAATCTCAACCAATCAATTCATTTAACGCCCAAAAGAGACAAAACCCTAACCAAATGACGTGGCGACGCTAACGAGGATGAAGAGAGAGAAATATTTGAATTAAATCAACAACTAGAAATCATCCAACTTCTAGGCTTGATATCCGACGATCTATAACTCTGATCGAGCTGAAATTTTAAGGGCAGCTTCGTCTTTTTGTCCTCTATCCATCTATATATTTGGATCTATATGTGTTCCTTTGGGCTCTGTTTACTGTGGGATGTCGTTCTGCAAAGTTTAATCTTCTTTTTCATCTTAATTGACTTCGTAACAATTGAAGCCCAGAGCTTTGTAAAAACATATTTAATCTCACTTCCTCCTAGTGAGGCTGATGGAAAGAAAGTGAAGTTTTGAAGGTCCATCAAGTGTTCCTTGGTGTCTCAAGTGCTTGGGGAGATTCAACAAAGAAATGGGGAGGTTGATCAGCAACATGAAGATGCCGTGATCTGGGAAGAATACACGGATCAAAGGTTAGCCTTTCGCCTTTCATTGAATCATTTCCAACACATGTAGTTAGTTTATAGATCTTCACCATCTATCACCCTCATCCATTACTATCCTCAATTCCCTCGGTCATCATCCCCTACCCTTCCTCACTTTAACCTTCATTTCACGTTCCCTCAAAACTGTGACGATCTTGTCATACATCTCTCTCCTGCCTATCTAAACCAACACATATCACTACGCTACCTCGTCGCTATCTTTATAACCATATTCACTCGCGTTTACGCCAATTACCATGCCATTGTTACGATCCAATCTCACTCTTCTTTCTTGTCCATCCTAATCCCAAATTTAGCAAACTCTAATAAGCCATTTATCATCTTATTATCTACTCTCATCAAGCATTCACTACCGTATACAGAATTCCTCTCATATTCGCTTCACCCAATTGAGATTGTACTTTCCCTAATATCCATTCCATGTGGAGACGACCCGTACTCATCACTAATTAATTAAAGTATTTACGAGTGTCGGTTATTATATTTATTGATTGAACTCAATTTCTCAAGGACATAATATTTACTGAAATTTTGGGTTCATCACCATGTCTCTCCCTTTTTTGAATTCCAGAATTGCATTAATCATGATTTAAATGGATGCATTATGTTTTGGTGCATGCAATCATTCTTAATAAAATGAGAACTTCTATTAGAAATGATTGGTCATTATGGCATAGAAATTTCAAAAGCCTTAATGTGACATTTTTTACTAAAGTCTTCATCCCATCATTATGTGCACCCGGTAATTAGCCACACTCTAAATGCATGGGATCGCGACATGTGGTTATGCATGAAAATAATTACATGTTAAATATTTTGATAAATGGCTGCTCCCTGTCTTGGTGAGGAAGAAAGCACCCGAGAAGGATAAGTTAACGAGCTAGAAGGGGTACATTCCATGTTAACAATCCACTCGTCACTCCACCTTTTAGGTCATAATGCTTCTTTTGGGTTTTGTACCTTGGTTCAGTCATGAAAACATGATTTCCATGGATGCAGAAGTTTGAATCAATTCAAAATCAATATTTTAAATAATACATCACATGTGCCTTATAGGGAACTTGTTAAACCCTTGACCTGCTCACATGCCTGGTCTCTAGAAGTATCCACGCGATCACGTTGCTCTTGGATCTCCCCTTCTTCTTCAACTCTCCTTGAAAGTATTGAAAATCCTCTCACGATAAAGACACTCTCCTTCGTTGAGTAGAGAAGAGAGCAAAGTGGAGAAAGGGGGGTTCTCAATTCTGGCTGGCCTAGGTGCTTGAAATAAGTGCCCCTTCCCTATTTATTTTTACTTTAGCTTTTCTTAAAAAAACCTATAAAGTAAAATATATTCACCAATGCTCCTATGATATTATGTTTGTGACCCTCTAGTCCCATGTATCATTTTAGTTAATAACTTCAGTGGCCCAATAATAATTATTGACAAACCTTATTAATTAACAATATCAAATGGTTAAGTTTCCAGCCCGTGGAGTGCCAAGCTACACCTCGTTTATCAATCATTGGTTACCATTTATGTACTCTCTCATCATTGGTCAAGTTTCCAACCCGTTAAGTAGTGTTTGAACTCTCTCATCATTGGTTACCATTTATGTATAATCCATCATTCGCGCGAGACTCTCAAACGACTTAGGGTATGGTTGATCGTCAAACCCTAATCTGTCAATCGATTAGAGCTCAAGCGTTAGGGGGATCATTGGAAAGGGCCTTCTCCAATATCCTCACTGCCTTGCCAGGGATTTGTTGTGTCATCTTTCTTGAGTCCATCTCCTCTTATACCAAGGGTGGATGATTATGTCTTGACCATAAAATCATCTATGTGGACTTCTTTCTATATTCGAAAGCATATTTGAATATAGAAACATATTTGAATCCCATGATTAGAGACTCATAAGTCCTAATCAAAACATAGTCGTCCATCCACGAGATCCTTGGTGTCTCAGGTCAGCGAATCACTTATAAAACCTGACATGAATAAACTCGATTGACTCGATTGACATTTTTATATAATACTAGTCAATAATTTATATCGATCAATTTAGTTAACTCTTTCTCCAAAGAGCCCCCGTCATCTGTCCTTAGTGACGTCAAACTAATAGCCACAAGATCAGGTATACTTGTCGTATAAGTAGGATCATTAAGTGATATTCTATTCTGATAGTTTCATGCCCAGCTCGACTATCTATTGAATAGTATTATCTAGAATATATGTAAATAAGACCAGCGATCAGGGTATTATGATCTCATCATAATTCACTATGTCATTGTACATATTCATGGACTTCATTATAAAAATCACATTGGAATAATAATGAACTAATATTTTATTCAATGAATGTAAACAAAACATGGTGGTGTGATTCGGCTTGATGGCCACATAAAATCTATCAGCTTCAACATGTATCATGAAAACTTAGTAATCTACCCCACATTGTCCAAAATCATGGTTTCTATGAGTTGAATAAAATTTGATTGGCTATGTGACCCTTAATGCCAACACTCATGGGGTTGGGCTGTAGCTCCTATATTCCTTGTTCTCTCTTTAGTGTTTGCAACTCCATCTTAAAATCCTAAATGCATGTGTGCCTTTCCACAAATTTTTTTCTAAATTTCTTATTGACCTCCTGAAATTCTGGTAAAGACTTCAGAAGAGTGATATTAATTTTATCTTAGGACACATTTGACTTAACTGAAAATTTTCATAAAAATGTGTATATCTTTCATGAATAATATGTCCATCAGAATGATGTTATGATAGGGTATATGTGCCTTCCACTATGAATCATGAGTAATTTCAAGATTACGTTAAGTTATATTTTGGAGATTTCTGATGTTCAGATTTTCAAAAAGAATTCTATTTTCTAAATATTTTTTATATAAAGACTGAGATGAAATAATTTTCTATTGTCATTTCAGCCATATCATGAGTGTCTTGCATAAGTTTGTTTTAGTCCAAAAATCAAAGTTAGGGGAGATGTTATTGGAAGATGAATGAGACAATACACTTCAAAAATTGTCATGAAAATCAAATTCCTGATCCTCGTAGAAACGAATTTCTGTATTAGAGATTGTATGACCTTCATCATAAATTTAGTTTTTTATAATGATTGAACATGCTGCTCTCATATGCATAGCTATACATATTTTTAAATAAAATTATTTAATGAACGTAGTCATCAAATAAATACAACAAAACGTTCAAAATAATAATTTAATAGTACTCAAGATTTATCCTCTTTCAGAAAATATCTCATCTCATTTTTGTGTTTGGTAAAATGTTGCACTATTCAATTTTTAGCACACAACAAATAAAATTAGAAATTAAAGTGTGGATAAGAAAGGGATTTGTTTTAGTGATTTGAAATTTAGATTCACGGACACATCATAATGAAATTTTTTTCTGATTGATAAGCTCGTTTTTAATGTTAAAATCCACATCTTTTTGAATGAAACATGCTATACAATTTATAGTTTGCCTTAAGGCCCTACTACAAATGTCATTATAATGGGTTCTCCCACAAAGGAGGTCAGATTGATCTGTTTCACGCGCAAGGATTCTCCTGGAATAATGGAAGAAGAGAAGAGAGGAAGCCTCAAAGAAGACAAAAATCAATATAAAAAAGAAAGACCATTAAAACTCGCGTTTGGGGTCCAAAGATATATACAATTGGTATAGGCCCAATATTAAGCTAGGGGTTAGTCTAACAGCTAGTGCATGAAATTGTGTGCCAATGGGCCAAGCCCATTGATGTGAGCTCATTTCACACCTTCCCGCAATATGAGTCATGAATGTCATGCATTACCAGCTTTGAGATGAGAAACTTATGTCAATCTCAGGAGAGGCCTTTGTGAAGAGATCTGCAAGTTACAGGTGAGTAGGAGCGTATTCAATCATAATAAGCATGGAATCCAATTAGTTTTTAATAAAGTGACGATTGACCTCCATATGCTTGATCCAATCATGCTGCGTAGGATTATGGGCCAAGCCAACGGCAAACTTGTTGTCGCAGTCCTGTAGCCAATGATTTAATGAGAGAATCGTAGGTCAATGAGAATTCCTCTAATACATAGTGCTTCAAAAATCCCCTAGTCAATAATGCGAAACTCCACTTTAGTGATGGTTACTGAGACAACAACTTGCTTCCCAGAAACCAGCACAGTTAGAATCAGTATAAATTTCAAGGGAAAATGAATTATCTCAAGAGAATGTGAGACTAAGACCAGTATTCTCTTTCAAATATCGCATTCCTTGTAGACTGCCTGCAAGTGAGAGACTTTAGGGTGATGCATAAACTGACTCAGAATTTTAACATCATATGAGATATCAGGTCTCGTATGAGCTAGATAAATAAGTTTACCAACAAGGGCCTGATTGGTCAGGTGATCAGTATCGAGTTCATTATCATCAATCTTAAGTTTGAGATCTAATTTCATGGGAGTTACAATAGGGAGGCATTGAAGGTACCATGTTTCATCCAATAAGTCATATATATAGTTGTACTTGTGCTAGGAAAGAGTAATACCACTTGATGAATGGGCCTTTTCAATACCCAAGAAATATTTAAGCTCTCCCAATATTTTTACTTCAAATTGTTGGCTTAAAATGTCATACTTGCCTGATTGTTACTTGTTATAAGGATGTCATCAACATATACAATCAGGATAACTATGGTAGTGGAATTCGAGCTATGATAAAATAGTTATGATCCCAATTGGCTTGCTTGTAGCTTAATTTTTTCATTGCTTGCGCAAACTGTTCAAATCATGCCCATCGTGACTGCTATGGGTTGGTTTCATCGCCATGGGTTGGTTTCATGTACACCTCTTCATATAGGTGTCCATGTAAGAAGACATTTTTGCATCAAATTGTAAAAGAGTTCAGTCATACATCACAGCTAATGAAAAGAGAATACGTCCAATATTTATCGTGGCTATTGGATTATCTGTCTCAATATAGTCAACTCCATGTTCTTGGGTGTACCCTTGAGAAAAAATTCTAGCTTTACAGCATTCAAGTTGGTTGCATGTGATAATCATAAATAATATGCTAATTTTAATAGTAATTTAAAGCACGTGAAATTATAATAAACCCATATTATTTGAGTTGAAAATGATTTATTTCACTTTTATAATGAATTTTTATTTATTTTATGGTACTTTAAATTAATTTTCTGGCATCAATTTCATGAATAAAATACTTTCACAAGTCAGAAAATATCTATTTAGTTATATTTAAATATTTAAAGGGGTTTATTATTCTTCATGGATTTTCTAGTATTTTTTTGAAGTTAAAATTTATTTAAATATTTTTAATGGACTAATTGACCTTTTCACTCCTATAATTTTGTGCCATGCTGACAATCTTTAGGACAGAGAAAATCAGAGGAGAGAGAAAACTGGGTGGCTTAGATCTCTCCAGATTGAGACGATGATATCTAATGATCCAAAAAGAGTTTCGAGCTGAAATTTTGAGGGTAGTTCCACATTTCCCTCCAAATTGAAACAATGATCTCTAATGATCCATAAGGAGTTTTTGGCTGAAATTTTGAGGGTAGTTCCACATTTCCCTCCAAATTGAAACAATGATCTCTAATGATCCATAAGGAGTTTTTGGCTGAAATTTTGAGGGTAGTTCCACATTTCCCTCCAAATTGAAACAATGATCTCTAATGATCCATAAGGAGTTTTTGGCTGAAATTTTGAGGGTAGTTCCACATTTCCTTCCTCTATCCATCCACCATCGTGGATCTATAAATAGTGCCCCTCATGATTGTAAAAAAGGCAGCCTTGGGTTTTTCTCCTAATTATGATTAGCATAGTGATTTTCTCTTTCAAAATCTCGTTTGGGTCCGTTCTTGTACTCCAAGAGCAAAGGATTAGCTGAGTGACATTCAGATCAAGGCACGTGAAGAAAAAGCATAACTCGCCCCATTGGGCACGTGATGTTGAGGTTAATGTGATCTTTGTCTTTTTATGACTTACATCCTCGTCCTTTTCCCTAGGTTATCATTTCCAATAGCCTTGGTTTCCACTCTCACACATAATACCTTACAGGAGAGGAGATGAATGCATATTACTCCTTTTCAACAATGAATAAAGTTATTGGGGACCCCAAACGCTATATAGGGGCCAACCGTAAGAGAGTGATCATGATTGCGAGAGTTCTGAGGCCCACCATTTTAATGTGAAGTAAAAAATCCAGTATTATAGTATCATACCTGGCGAGAAGTAGGATGCTCTCCTCATTACCCCCAGATCTTTCCAGACCAAGAGTTGTCATTCTATTTCTTCCTATAAGGGCTTGCCTCTAAATTTTCATACAAAGTATTCATGATAAATGTGTCATTGGTATCTTTAACACTTCAAGTACTTGTATTTGATTTCCTCAAGGTGAATGGACAACCTAAGGAGAACATAAAAAAGCATTGATATGGGACTATCAATAATTAAGTCAGGGGCTATTCTACAATCATAAATATCATGGAATTTCTAGTTATAATTTAAGTTATTTTACGTGATTATTTTCATATAAATGCTCATAAATCAATGTTCTTAATGACTAAAATCATTTATTGAACTTTTCGAATGGATTTCCAGTTTTTCTTGACTTTATGGTATTTTAACATAATTTTCTAAAATTAATTTCACAAATATATGAACTTTAAAAGAAATAAAATATGTATTTATATTTATTGAAGTATTTTAAGCATATTACTGCAATTCAAAATGATTTTTTTTATTTTTATATTCTTTTTATGAAATTTATCTGAAGTTAATTTTGTAAATAAAAAAATTATGAGGTGGACAATATAATTTTGAATTTATTTTAATATTTTTAATGAATTAGTTGAGTTTTTTTCACTTGTAGAAGTTTGTGCAATCCTGGCAAGCCACAATATGATTGGAGGAAAGAGAAAATATGAGGAGAGATAAAATCAGATGCCAAGATTTCTCCAAATTAAAACGATGTTCTCTATTGAGCTAGAAGGATTATGGAGGTTAAATTTCAGGGGTAGGCCTACATTTCCCTCTTCTATGCATCCAACATCCTAGACCTATAATTACGATTAGGAAGGTGATTTGCTCATTCAAAATCTTGTTTGAATCTGTTCTTGTACTCCAAGAGCAAAGGATTTAAGGACTGATTTTCAGATCAAGACATGTGAAGGAAAAGCACCACTCAGCCTGTTGGGCATGTGATAACAAGGTTAGTGTGATCTTCATCTTGTTCTAACTCATATCTTCGTCCATTTACTAGGTTATCATCACTAGTAGCCTAGGTTTCCACTCTCTTGCATACCGCCTTGAATTTCACTGCTCATCGACACATATCTGCCTCCATCTTTGTTGCACCAATGACAGTAATCCACATTACTCACTCCTGTTCCGGCACTTATTGGTGTGTATCCACCATCATTTCTGTCGCAACCAGCTGAGTATCTCTTTCAGCCACTCAACTCTACTCACATCCATCTCCGTCTACCATCAATCAACATTCCCAAAGTGCCGACTAAATTATTCTAAATAAAAATTAATAAGTATTTTTGTATTATAAATTTATATTTAAAAACTCAATATTATTTCATAAAATTTGAACAAATTAAGCTAAATATGATTAATAGTTTAGACATTTATCTAATTATTTTGAAATATTTTTCTCTCTTTTTATTTATTCAAATTTAATTTAATTTTTATAATTATATTTAAATCCATTAAATATAAGTTAAATATAAATTTTCTTATTCAATACTTTCTCTTTGTGGATTGGACCCTTACTCGCTTTATGCTTGTAAGGAAATCAAACAACACATTTAATTATATAACTCTTATAATTAAATTTGGTTCATTTGATGCCATAACCCCCACTACAACCAGCACAGATCATGAGTTCCCTTGATTAAAGGATCCCAAGGATTACAATCCATCCTTGTTCTAGCTAGCCCATGCTTTAGACCCTTGTCCTTATCATAAAAGAAGGCATTAACTCCAACATAGATTGATTTCTATGAAATGTTTTGGGCTAATCTTTGAACATATATTTAATTAATAAATAGTTGGGGAGTGTGCAATACGTCGTCAAAAGTCCTAAATGGATCAAGATCTACAATGCCCATGGCAGAAACAATGAGCGATGTACCATCAATAGTCTGAACTTTTTTAGGAACATGACATTGATCATATTGTTAAATATTGATAACAAATGTGTCATAATATCAGTTACCCCTGAATCTAAAATCTAAGTATTGCATTTGTGAGACATATTTCTTGGACAAGAGAGATGCATTGATTTACTTGAGGAATCTAAAGAAGTGGATCCAACTAGTTCTGTAGCTTTGAGCTTGCTCTGGAGTTTGTGCAGTTCAGTATATATGTGTCCAATATCGCTTAGGTGGTCGATGGATGTGATGTAGGACACATCCTATATTTGGCGCAGTTATGACCCCCTTATGGGCCTTACCGGTGGGACATGCTAATGGGTATTATGTATCCTTCAAGCTAATCACACCATCATGTTTATTTAAGTGAATTGAATAAAATATTTACGTTCATTATTATTCTAGTGTGATGTTTACAATGAAATCCATGAATATGTGCAATTACATAGTGAATTATGATGAGATCATAGTACAAGTAATCACTAGCCTTTAAACATGTATTCTAAATAGTCCTATTCGAGGGATAGTCAAGACGGACATCGAATTATCTGGACAGGATAGCACTAGTTGATCCTACTTATATGATAAGTATAGTTGATCCTACTTATACGATAAGTATAGTTGATCCTGTGGATATTAGTATCATGACACTAAGGACATATAGTGGGTGCTCTTTGGAGAAAGAGTTCACTAAATTGATCCGTATGAATCCCTGAATGGTATTATACCTAAACGTTAATCAGGTTGATGTAAGTCATGGTTGTATCAATGATCCACTGACCTGAGACACCAAGGACATCTCGTGAGTGGATGACTACATTTTGACCATAACTTACGAGCCTCTAATCATGGGATTCAAATAAGTCATAGCTTGGATGTAGGAAGAAGCTCACGGAGATCATTGAGTGGTCAAGAGGCGATCATCTGACCTCGGTATAAGAGGAGATCGACTCAAGGAAGACGATGCTTAAAAAATCCCTTGCCAGGGTAGTCAGGATATTGGAGAAGAAGTTCTCTAATGATCCCCGTTACGCATTAATACTAATCGAATGATGGATTAGGGTTTGACAATAGACCATACCCTAAGTTGTTTGAGAGTTTTGCGTGGATGATGGATTATACATATAGGGCAACCGATGATTGTAAAGGTTCCATTAGGGCGTTCAACACTACTCGGTATCTTCTAGAACATGACGTGTAGCTTGGCACCCCACGGGCTGGAAACTTTATCTATCGATTAGGTTAAATTTATCCTTAATTAATCTATATGTCGATATAGTGAATTAATAAGGTTGGCTAATAATTGTTATTGGGCCGCTAAAGTTATCAACTAGAATGATACATGGGCCCAGAGGGTCATACGCACAAGGTCATAAGGGCATTGGTGGATATATTTTACTTTTTAGGGTGTTTGGGAAAAACTTAAAGTAAAATATAAATAGGAAAGGGGCACTAATTTCAAGCAACTAGGCCAGCCGGATTTGAGAGCCCCTCCCTTTCTCCACTCTCTTCTCCACTCATCCGTGGAGAGTGCCTTCATGTGAGATAAACTTCTAGATTTCAAGAAGAGTTGAAGAAGAAGACGTGGAGATCCAAGTGTTGCGTGGTCGTGTGGATACTTCTAGAGGCTGGACATGTAAATGGCTTCAAAACGATCTCAGAGCGGCAAAGTCAAGGGTGGAACAAGTTTCCCATAAGTTACAATCAATGTTTGATTTTAAAGATCAATTATGAATCGATCAACATGCTTCTGCATCCATGGAATTGTGTTTTCCAGGGGCGAACAAAGGCACGAACCCCAACAATAGTATCCAAGCCATAATCTGAGTGTTTTTTTCAAACATGATGTAAAAAAACCCGTCCAAAATGGCATTAAAAATATTGATTTTTGATATCTTTACAAAGGGTTTTCATCACAAGGGCTGCCCAAGGGCACCCAAAGGACCCATGGGCTCCCTTAGAGGCCCAAGGGGAGCCCAACAGTCATGCACAACCACACACGGGCGCAACGGCTGCCCGTAGCTGCCTGTGGCTGCCGCGTTCGATCAGCGACAGTAGTTGGCCCGTGCATGCGGCCGACCACAAGCAGCGCCCAGCAGGGGCGTGCATGCGGGCGGGCCGCCACCTGGCCCCGAACCGAGTTGAACCCTATCTAGTTTGGGCGACTTTTCAAAGCCGCCAGTGGATCGGGTCGACCGGGTCGGCCCAGGTCGGCCCGGGTCGGTCGGGTCAGATTTGGGTCAACCAGATCATTTGGTTGATTGGACCCGATCAGACCTGATCCGAATGGGTCTGATCTGCGAATCAGATTCGATTTGACCCGATCGGGTCTGATCGGGTCGGATCTGATCTGCAAAATGAATTGTATCCTTTTAAGGAAATGCCATTGTGCCACCCCTTATTCTTTAATATATATGTAAGATATATTATATTTAAATACTTTCTAAGTAATTTATTAATTTAAATAATTTAGAAATATATTATTCAAAGGCTAAATAAATAGCAAAAATTCTAGAAAAATTCAAGAAAATAGTTCTTATTTTAACTCAAATAAATCAAAATAAAAATATATTTGAGGTTGATAAAATTATGAAAAATATAATTATAGATTTATTGAATGGAAAAGTTAAATTATTATGGCTTTCAATAAAATTCCATAAATTATTTAAAGTGTTTGAATAATTATTTCTGAAATTTTAAAGCATAAAAATCATGTTTCTTTACTAGAATGTTTAATTAATTAAATAATTGGGTTATTTTGCATTTGTAATATTATTTCATTTGTGATATAATTATGTGTTATGGTTAATGCGATGCAGAAAATCAAAACTTAGGTGGACTTAATGTAGGTTACCTTAAGTTAGTGATCCAATGAGGTTGGAATGCGGAGTTGACTATATGATATAATCAACTTACACTCACACATGTAAATTCATACATTACACATAAGTTAGAGCATATGTTAACATGAGATATCACATGTGCATATGTCATCCAAGAGACCATATCAAATCCCTCTCTTTAAAATCTGAGGCGCAACGCCAAAGTGACGAACTTAAGCATTGTCCTCCTTCATTATAGTCTAAGGATCCAAGTCCCTTTTAAGCTAGGTTGTTGGAGTCAACTCCATGCATACTTCTTCGGGAGGAGGAACTAAGAGCTAGTGTGTGACACAAGGTCGAGATAGAAGAACTGTGTTGTTTGGTGGGGGTATACTCTAGGATTACACGCAAGTCTGTTTTCAACAAGTAACAATGATATTGCTCAGACCAAACTCAATGGTTGATGGGGTTATACTCTAGGCCGCATGATCATTGGGGACTAAAGTATGATTGGATATTGCAAAGAGTCGTAAGTCCCATGAGATGGGTGTTCAATAATGTGTATTATGATTGGTGGGGGTATACTTTAGATCGTAGTACATATGTTGAAATTCTGATCCCCACTAGGAGACAGCGAGTTTCTTCGCTTCTGTACACTTGAGGGTTGTATAGAATGATGAATTTTAGTGGGAGCTATATATATTCGATGAACTTAAAATCTGCTTGATCTAGTAATTCATTATACATATCTCGTGCATGCAAAGATGTCATCGAGCAACCGGGTACATGGCATAATGGATGCCAACGATTGACTGGACCAAACTTCGTGCTTAATACATTCTATGGGATTCTCCCAAGCTGCAGCTTCTCCCGAAATCAATGACTATTCAGAGCTCCTAAAAAAAGTTTTCGCCATAAGTTGGAAACTTGATCATAGCTTGTGGTCGTTTGTGGCAGATGACATCAACATTCTTATTCTTATTCGATGTCAATTTTGTGGCACCTCTGTGGAGTTTGAATGATCCTATTCTTGTGCATTGACTTCCTATCATCATTCTGTCGTGGTTTTTCTCTATCATTCTCGCCTGTACGTGGTTTTACATCAGGATTACTCCGCACTAATATCATCTTTGACTTGTACCACCATTGCCTATAATTTTATCAGCCCAAGCAGGTCTTGCATGTGGTTTCCAACATGTATCTTTAGTGTGACGATGACAACGATAGTGGCTACGCCATAGGTTATCATTGTCATTTCCACGTGGTCCCTTAGGCTGGTTGCACTTGCTTCCTTGGTCTTTATGATTGAATTGTGATCAAGTGAAGTTTATAACCTGTCTGGGTGCTTGATAACATGCAAATAAGATCTAATAAAGTGCAAATTTCATCATATTTTTGGGCTTTTAATGCATAAAACATTAATTTTTAACGCATGTTATCATGATTTTAGGTTAAAAGAAGAATTTCTTTAAATTCTAGTTAAATAATACGTTTGATAAATAATTAGGCCAATATATACATTTTAAAAAGTTTTATTTTTATAAGAATTTAAATGCTATTAATTGAACTATTTCTATAAATATAATGAAAGTACCAATAAAACTTATTTTAAAAATTAATAAATTTTTTTTTGCATTAACAGACAATTTTTACGATTAATTTAAATCGAGGGTAAAATCAAAGCAACAGGAGCCTAGAGGTACCAGTAATTATCAGAGAATCAATATGGAATGATTCCACGCAACAAAGACCCAATTTCTCCGTGAATTTGGCTTGAGTTTGATGAAAAATTGGGGCGACAGATCTGCGAAATTGCTCCCAAAATTGAGCTCCAAATCAATCCTGGTGGATTCTTGAGTCTTCAAGCAAGCTGGGCGGTCTTTCCTTGAGCTTAAAATCAAGAACGAGAGCTCAAATTTCATTTTCCCCCCTTTTATTGCTGCAGAATCGTAAGAACAGCTTCTTCCGATTCCGTTATTCTTTTTCTCTTTTTTGTGTTGTACGCTGGACGTACAACGCGATGGGATTGGCTCTTTGCGCCTTTGCGTGGCTCCACTCCGTGCGCGACACACACGGAATTGCGTACATTCCTGTCGTGCACCGAAGACCCGAGCGCCCCTTTTGATGCATCTGCGCAGTGGTGCATGAGGTGCGCGCCTTTCATACACCCTGTGCCACTTACCACTGGTGACTGCCAAAACTGGCCCAATAAGGGCCAGTTTAAATAAAAAAAACTTTTTGATTCAAAAACAAATGGAATACATCGTAAATTTTTTTTTTAATGCAAAAAAAAGTTTTATTAATTTGTAACATAAGTTTTATTGTTACTTTCATTATATTTATAGAAATAAGTCAATTAATACATTTAAATTCTTATAAACTTCATTTTAAAACCGTTTAAAATGTCTATATATTCTTATTTATCAAACATATTATTTAACTTGAAATTTAAGGAAATTCTTCTTTTAACCTAAAATCATGCTAACATGCATTGAAAATTAATGTTTTTATGCATTAAAAGCCCAAATATATGATGAAATTTGCACTTTATTAGCTTTTATTTGCATGTTATCAGTGCTCTAATGGCATTTGGAGACATGTGTGACATTACATGCTGAACTTTGAATTGTCAGTTCTAATTACTGGTCTACCTTCCTCCTTTCTAACCTATTGGACTGTGCCTTCAAACTTTAATTTATATTCTAGATTGAACAACTGGGCTCAAACATATTCAAAATCTTGATGAAGTCCTTCTAGATATTGATAGACTCTATCATGTGAGGCTTATTGATGATCAATAGAGTTGGTTTTAGGTGGTCTATAGAAATCAATTTTCTTGCGCATGGATTGGAGTTCGCTAGCATATTCTGACATAGTACGATTTTCTTGAAGAAGTGTCATAGATTGGTTAACCATATCAGCTATGTGTGATTCATTCTCTCTCATAAAAAATGTTGTTAAAAGAAGCACATAGTTCTTCTTTGGCCATGAGATTGATGCAAGATAAAGTAAAATGAGATAGGAGAACAAACAGATATCACGTAATCAATATCGACTAGCATAACTGGATAGATGTGTTGCCTCCAAGTTAGTCAGGAGAATGCTCCCACAATGTTGTGAAGCATCAACGACGCTGAGATCAATTGAAAGATCAAACTCGCTACATTAGGTCGTGGCTGAAGGACATTTTTCATATCTCCTGTTAAAAAATGGGGGTTCAACAATCAGTCATTGAGCTAGAGCTTGCAATCATCTTGACATATGTATGCCTTATTCCTCAGCTGTGATCTTTTGAGCTTTGATACCATGTCACGAGCAAGGATTCTCCAGGAAGAATGGAAGAAGAGAAGAGAGGAAACCTCAAGGAAGAAAAAACTCAATATAAAAAATCATGACCCTCACAACTCTGGTTTAGGTTTCAACGATATATACAAGTGATATTGGGCCAGAAGAAAAAAAAACAAAAATTTGGCTAACGGTTAGTCTAACGGCTAGTGCATGAAATTGGGTGGAAATGAGCCAAGACCACTTATAAGAGCCCATTTAACAATCTGGATATCACGTTTGCTAAAATAGGGATGATATGATAGAAATAAGATAAAAGTATATGAGATGACTAGAGAGATATTAGAGTAATTGAGGATGTCTCATTATTCTTATGATCACGACTGGTAACTGATCAAAAACTGATATTATAATGGAAAAATACTTGATATTTTTAATGGTTTTAGTGTGATCTATTCCATCCTAAAAGTGCTCTTAATTAAATTACTCACACAATGGCTTTTACATCCCGCCAAAACCAAGAGTTTTTCAATATGCAGGTGAGAAGAAAAATAGAAAGGAAATCTTACTTGAACTATTGAATAACACAAAATTGATTTCTAGCTACCTTATGGATTTCTAGGAAAGCATCATTGAAGGCAAATCATAGATTTAGAATTTACAATATCTAATCGCGCCTAATATCGGGATTAAGACTCCAAGGGGCAAATTTTGGAAAACTGTACACTCCTTGAATAGATTTGGGGTAACAAATTGCCTCTTATTTGCCATAATGACACTGTATCTGCCTCCCACTTTGCATCCTCCGCTCCTCCATTTGGTATGATCATGGCTTAACACTTTCTTTAGTTTACCCCAGTCCTTGTGGTTGTGTATAGTTATGAAAACTTTAAATACACAGAGGCACCGATCATTGGATGAGTGTCCAATTATTGTCACATGTATAAAACACATGTTTCACATTATGAAGTTCACATAAATGTGAGTTAAGCTACAAAAAATTGTGTGAGAACATCAAAATATATAGAGTCATCAAACTCATCTAAAAGTGAAATAAACAATAAAATGATGTGATAACACACAGATTCAATATATATTTTAATTAAATATAATTCACAGAATAGTAATGTATCAATGCAAGAGTAGTATGATGATGTCAAATGTTGGAAATATTCAGGTTTACTCCTCCCAGCCTGACTCGACCCAGATTCAGGTGACTATGAGTATGATATGAGATGTTATAAGGCCTACAATAGATGCAAACAAATCAAGAACTTGTCATATCTCAGCTGTCCGATTAAAATCGTACAGTAAGCGAGCCATCTTCCTATACATTCAAATGTTGAGATTCAGATGTGATAACACACATATTCAATATATATTTTTAATTAAATAGAATTCGCATAATAGTAATGTATCAATGCAAGAGTAGTATGATGATGTCAAATGTTGGAAATATTCAAGTTTACTCCTCCCAGTCTGACTCAATCCAGATTCAGGTAACCATGAGTATGAAATGAGATATTATAAGGCCTACAATAGATGCAAACAAGTCAATAACTTGTCAATAGATGCAAACAAGTCAATAGATGCATATGTAGCCATAGGAATACTGAGATCCAGGACAATTATTATAGATGCAGTATCATGTGAATTGATATCCTAAGGGATAAACTCAAGCTCAAATGAATGACACTATGGACGAGAAGAATCAGTAGGAGCTTGAGATCCATCATAAATCAATCGGTTTTTCAACTGCATCTAGGTTAAATTAGTATTTGATTTGGATCCCACTGAAAATAAAACTTGAATGGTAATATAGATGAAACCTCAATTATGTCAATATAACATTTTAAATTTTTCTATCATTTCAAGCTTTCACACATTTAAGCAATAGAAAGACATTTCAATTGCCTATTTTTTTATGATTTATTGATTTAATCCTCCCCAAACTCATCCATCTAATTTTTTTAAATGATTAAATAATTTCATAAAATATCTCAGAAACAATTTGAATTTTTATGATACCTAAAGCAACATGGGAAAAAAATAATCCATCATTTACACACAAAAATCATATTTTTGGTTGAGAACTAATCAAATGATGCAGGATTACCCTTTATTTCACGTTGGTTTTTAATTTCTGTTCTCTCTTATAACTTGTTTGGCACAACAGTTTTATCAATGGAGACTCTATCAGCTATCTATTTTTCCATTGCACTTGTGTGCAGAGCTTGTTAAGATTTCCACAGACTTGAATAAGTAAACTCCAGTTCAAGGGGAAAGAGAAAAAAAAAACAAGGAAAATAAATAGGAAAATGAACATATAAGAATATCCAAAACATGGGATAGAACTATAATTGCTCAAGCTTTTAAGGAGTTGAAAGTTAGTAAGAGGTTCTATTACATTAAAGTTTTCTATTTTATCTAAGATCACAGATCATCCTTTGACCAAAGATTATTATCTTTATTTTTGACATTGATCATAAGAAAATACAAATATTTCAGACGTGATATTTGACTGAAAATTAAATACGCCCCTGTTTATTAAGGCAAGGCACAAACTGAATTTATATTGCAAGAGAAACTAGTACTCAAGCTCATGCATGAGGTCACAACCTTTAATCTAACAAAGTCTACATTGATTTGTTTAAGTTAATCCTCATGATTGCATTTTTGCCTTTGTAGATTTGAGCTGAAACTTTTTGTATATCAACCCGCACATGCGCAATGGACATTGTTTTCCCAAATATTTCATGGTCAGAGTTCATTGTATGATCTCAACATCTTTTTACTGTCTCCGTTCTGGGTTCACACCTTGCCATAACATAACCCAACTGAAAGCTCAAGTTCATCATCAAACTAAAAATACTCCCTATAAATGCAGAATTAAATAAATCTTTTGTAGACAACAAAAGCATAATTCATACTAAGCAAAAAAAACCAGCTGCTGCAAACTGTAAGGTAACGGCATGGTTGACACAAGTCAAGTCTGCGTTTGCGTCTGATGGGTACTTGGTAACGGTGTTACAAGCTTCATTCATGATGGCAACGGCGATGAATGATAGAAATTAAGTTGCTTTCTAAAGAAACAACAATATGATACAATCACAAAGCCCCAAACCCCCTCCTAGGGGTAACCGTGACTTTTCCCTTATGCATGTTTCCCTTTAAATAGGGTGCCCTCCCTTTAGGAGGGCAGCCAGATAAGTGTTTGCAATTAGAAGTACTCATCCTTCCTCCGCATCTGAGGTTTTCCTCTTCCCTACCGATCCCCGTCCCTAGTTATCATTTTTCACCGCATCTTCAGGTAGCTTGTCCTCAGCCGATCCCTACCCCTTTGCTCGGCCTCTCCCTGACCATTCCCCTTCTCTTCTTCAACCGGGAAACTCTCTTAATTGTCAAATTACATCGGAGATGATATGTCCCCAGTGGGATCCTGTCACAAAATTGGTAGCTACATCCTTTTCAGGTATCCTGGCCAACCCATGTTGATTCGAGCATTCCTGTAATGCTTACTCAGCTTCCCTAGGTGGGGCGTTAAGAGGCAGGGCTTAGGCCTCGTAGGAATCGCCCAAAAAAAGAAAAAAATTGCTAACTTTGTTGATTAGCAACCCGAAGAATGACAATATCATCAGCACTAGAAAAACAAAGTTGTGAGACA
Source organism: Wolffia australiana (assembly GCF_029677425.1). Classification (NCBI taxonomy): domain Eukaryota; kingdom Viridiplantae; phylum Streptophyta; class Magnoliopsida; order Alismatales; family Araceae; genus Wolffia; species Wolffia australiana. The sequence goes on from NC_135835.1 coordinate 3,343,204, forward strand.
AAGTTGGCATGCAATAAGAGTAATAGGAAAATGAAGGCATGCCTATACCATGTTTAGTCATGTCACGAAATATGGATCACTTCCATTTCTTGAACATCCCATGCTTCCCAAACTTCCCATGTTTCCCAAACATGCCGTATCTTCCATGCTTGCCATGCTTGAACTTTCCATGCTTAAACTTGCCATGGTGACCGAAGCCGTGGCCATAGTGCCCACCATGCCCATGAAAGGCACCGTGAGCTAAATGGTGCGCCCCATATGCAGCCGCAGCGGCCGCAGCCCCTCCTGCTAACATTGTCCCCACGCCTGGCCCATGTCCTATAAGACAATTACAACAAAACATAAGATATACTTAGATATAGAGAGATGGGAAGAAAGAGAGAGGAGTAAGAGAAAGGGTGAGTGAGAAAGAGACGGAGAGAGTTAAAGAGGGAAAGTGTGTGTGTGTCAGGAGAAGAGTTAAAGAGAGAGAGTAAGATTGTGTGCCAGTGTGAGAGAGAGTTGAAATGAGAGAACGTGGGCGAGAAAGAAGAGTTAGAGATAGTGTTCGCGTGTGACAGAGAATTCGAGTGTGCATGAGAAGAAGACTTAGAGAGTGTGTGTGTGAGAGAGAGAATTCGAGTGTGCGTGAGAGTGAAGAGACAGGCAGAGAAACGAGACATGAAGAGAGAGAGAGAGATAGAGACAGACAGAGAGAGAGAGAAAGGCAGAGAGCGTGAGAGAAAGAGACAGAGAGGGAGGGAGGGAGAGAGAAAAATAGAGATATGGAGGACGGGAATGAGGGAGGGACAGAGAAAGACACAGAGAGAGAGAGAGAAAGAGAGAGAGAGGGAGGGAGGTAGGAAGGGAGAGAGAGAAAGAGAGAGAGAGAGAGAGAGAAAGAGAGAGAGAGGGAGGGAGGTAGGAAGGGAGACAGAGAAAGAGAGAGAGAGAGAGAGAGAGAGAGAGAGAGAGAGAGAGAGAGAGAGAGAGAGAGAGAGAGGTAGGAAGAGAGGAAGGAGACAGAGAAAGAGAGAGAGAAAGAGAGAGGGAGGGAGGTAGGAAGGGAGACAGAGAAAGAGAGAGAGAGAGAGAGAGAGAGAGAGAGAGAGAGAGAGAGAGAGAGAGAGAGAGAGAGAGAGAGAGAGAGAGAGAGAGAGAGAGAGAGAGAGAGAGAGAGAGAGAGAGAGAGAGAGAGAGAGAGAGAGAGAGAGAGAGAGAGGGAGGGAGGAGGAGAGAGAGAGAGAGAGAGAGAGAGAGAGAGAGAGAGAGAGAGAGAGAGAGAGAGAGAGAGAGAGAGAGAGAGAGAGAGAGAGAGAGAGAGAGAGAGAGAGAGAGAGAGAGAGAGAGAGAGAGAGAGAGAGAGAGAGAGAGAGAGAGAGAGAGAGAGAGAGAGAGAGAGAGAGAGAGATAGAGAGAGAGAGACAGAGAGAGAGAGAGAGAGACAGAGAGAATGACAGCGACAGAGACAGTGACATATAGAGACAGAGAGGCAAAGAGATTAGAAACAGAGAGATAAAGACAGATATAGGCAGAGAGATAAAAAAAGAGATAGAGTCAGAGAGAGAGAGCGGCAGGGAGATTAAGAAACACAGAGATAGAGTCAGAGAGAGAGAGGCAGGGAGATTAAGAAACAGAGAGAGAGAGGCAGAGAGATAAGAAACAGAGATAAGAAAGAGAGAGATCGAGTCAGAGAGAGAGAGAGGCAGGGAGATTAAGAAACAGAGAGATAGAGTCAGAGAGAGAGAGGCAGGGAGATTAAGAAACAGAGAGATCGAGTCAAAAAGAGGGAGGCAGATACTAAACAAAGAGCGATAGAGACAGAGAGAGACAGAAAGTGTGACGCATAGAGAGAGAGAGAGGCAGAGAGAGAAAGAGTGAGGAAGCCGGATATCCGAAATGAAACAAGCTTACCATGATGTTGGGGAGGGTGAGAGGGATATCCTGCAGGAGGGTATCCTTGGGGTGGGTACCCAGCCGGAGGATACCCTTGTGGAGGGTATCCCTGTGGAGGGTATCCCTGTGGAGGGTATCCCTGTGGAGGGTATCCCTGTGGAGGATAACCTTGTGGAGGATAACCTTGAGGAGGGTACGCCCCAGGAGCAGAAGGATAGCCGTGTGGAGGATACGCATAAGGCGGTGGTGGGTGCCCAGAATGCTGCCCATGAGGATATCCCCCCAACTGATGAGCCATGTTAGAGAAAAATCCTCGGTCACTGCTCTCTGAATCAGATGGGTTATCCTTGTCCTTCCCCCCTCCCATTTTCCTTGATGGTTTATGCGCCTCTCAAATAAATTGCTGGAACATAACCATTTCTAATTAAATAATTCTCCAAATGTATTTAAATGAGAAGAGTATGGATTTCAAAAATTCGACAAAGAATTAAAATTTGATATTTTTTGGACGGTGGAAACGTTTGGATAATGAAAGTCACGGGGAATTCGTTCAGTTACAAGTGGAAGAATTTAAAGTTCTCCTGCGAGAAGAAGTGGGGGAGAAGAAAACTAAATCGGACAAGGGATACATCACGGATTATTTGAAAAGGATAAGGTAAATACATTTCGATTTTATTGTATATGATGCCATTACTTAGCACGAAATCGCAGAAGAATCAAAGATGTTCTTATGGAGGCTCGAAGAGTTGGGCCGAATAAAAGAGACAATGCATTCGACGGATAATCTTGAAACCAACACTTGTTGAACATTCGTCATCCTCCAACTCTTTGAGAGAAATTGAATGGCTTTCAGAAGATTTGTGAACAAAACGCATAAAAATATCTGGTAAAGAATGTACAGACTGATAAAGTAGATCTCCTGCAGCCACATGGGACTCTTCAGCCCTTTTCGGAATACAAAAAACGGAATAGATAATAGAATTAATATCTTTCGAGAGGTCCGGGAGAATGTCCAATAAAAAACACAGGACAGAATAGTTGAAGGATCCGTGATACAGTTTCCTGGGCGATCAGGACTTATTTCGAATTAATTACCGTGAATAACTGGCGATCTTGCGGTTTTTAAAACAAATAAGATTGAATATTTAAAGAATACCAAATCTACTCATCATCCACAAGTAGAAACGTAGAATCGATCGGAGATCTGAAATTCTCAAACAACACGTTCAGCAGGGCTATCGAGGACACAATGAGCGCATTCAACACCGATAATTGCCTCTTAATAATCGGAACAAGCAGGAAAATTTGGAAAACAACGATCGTAAGTCGAGATGCGAGGCCTTACCGAGAGATCGGCTTGTTCTTCTGCAGGTTTCTGCGAGAACGATCGAGACAACACCAAACGAACCAGAACCGATCAATTGCCCCTTTTTATTTTGGGAAGAGCTGCCCGCCGTCGGATGCTTCGAAAACACGGATTTTAGCCACGTGGCAGACGACGCAGCCAAGCTTCTGACCGACCAACTTTTTATAATAGCCGCCACGTGAGACAGCTGACGCAGGCGAGAAAATCCGTTTGAAATATTGCATCTAAGCCGTTGATTACTGTAGAACAATCTGAGCCGTAGAAAGGATTCCATATATGTATATTGTCTTTCTTGGAAGTATATTCTGGATCGAGATTGTTCGGCTAGGGTTTGGGGGTTTGGATCAGACGTTTTGCTTGGCACTTGGTGCTGTCTTTTGCTGCACGGAGGTAGTATTTTTAGATTATCCTCTGTTTTCTTGTATAATTCTCGGTATGTTGTTTTTTTTTTTGTTTATTTTTGAACTATGGATGCGTCGGATGGGTCATTTCAGCGTTTTTCGCTGCTTTCTTGATGTCTCACTTTTCGTTTTCCTTGATGTTGTTCATTATGATGGGATTTCAAATTGTTGTCGCTATGGCCTGCGCGTGTATGTGAAAAATCTCTCTCTTTTTCTCTTTCTATTCTCAAGGTTTCCTTCATCGTCCTCATGCTTTCTTTGTTGAATTGGACCTTACTCCTTTTTCTTTCGCCAGCCGTCCTCCGAGTAGTCTGTCAATTTTCTGCTTCCTTGACGTTATTTAAACCGTTTCACTTCAGTATGCTGATGTAATTACTATCTCGATCATTTCAATCGGCCATCTCTTACAGTTTTCGCCAACAAGTAGCTTTTTTTTAATATACATCGATTCCAGATACTGTAACTCTTCGCAAAATCATCGTTCTGAGTGAAATTATGCATCAAATAACTGAGCGAGTGACTTAGCATTACTAAGCATAATAGGTACACTCCCCCGATGTTTTTTTTTATCATCGCTGAATACCGATGTCCGACATTTTTAATTCATAATGTGCATGTGCCATTATCTTCAATTCGTTAATTATCTGGAGTCATGTCAAATTTAATGGGGCTTCTTTTTGCTTCTGCAAGGTGGCTGGGCCGCCTTTACCATCGTTTAACCATGTTCACCTCTCGATTTTTTCTTAACATCTAATGCCAGGGTTTTAACTCTTTTCTTCGCTATCTTGGCTATTTAGTCCCGTGTTACAGTTCGCATTCTTGATATGCTTTTGCTGTTGTTCTTCAGTTACCAAATTTCTTTTTTTTTTATTTCTTACTAAGCTGAGTCCATGTTTTTTTCGAAAATGTGTACAGCGTTCTAATGCCTCGCCACGACGACCGGTATGGTGGAACCCGTCTATATGTCGGGCGACTATCTTCCCGGACTCGGTCGCGTGATTTGGAGGACGTGTTCAGCAGATACGGAAGGTGTGTTATTTTTCTTTTCTCCATTTTACTGACTTCCTTGACGAGTGTTGACATCTAGGGAATTGAGAGTGGTTACATTAATTTACAAGCAGTAGTTTAATATATTTTACCGAGACTTGTGGATCATTAAGTTTTAGTTCTTATATACGTATTTAAAACATCCCTAGTAGTTTGGTTTCAGTCAAAACGTATAATACTAGTACTTTTTCCCACTTTGCGATCTTTTGTTCGTGGAAAGACTGAAAACTAGGGGCCACTGTTTAACTTGGATAATGTTGTTGAAGGTTAATGGGGGTTTACCATCCTGGAGGTCTGTGGTGTAAGGGTGGCTTGGTGGAATTGGTGGCCAATTCGTACGAAGTGTCATGAGAGACGTTGGCGATTCTTTCCGTGTGTTATATTTCGCAGCATGGTGTCTATTTCATCTTCTGACGGCCAAACTCTGACCGAGGTGCTTAACGTTTTGCCTTACTCTTTCTGGCGACCATTTACGCAGAGTACGAGATGTGGATTTGAAGCACAACTTCGCATTCGTAGTAAGTCATCCGCTGTCCCATTTTCTACCATCATCATCATCATCATCACAACATAGTCTTGCTCTTTGATCTATGGGCTTTCAAATTCTGCAGGAATTCAGTGACCCGAGAGACGCAGACGATGCGCGGTACGCTCTAGACGGGCGGGACATCGACGGGAGCCGCGTCGTGGTCGAACATGCCAAAGGGGTGAGGGCTTCTTCATTTCGCCAAAGTTGACAAAGCAATAACCTTAAATTCACCAAAGTTGATCTTTTTATAATTCGGTAGGGGCCGCGCGGGTCGAGGGAGTACATGGGCAGAGGCCCTCCGCCGGGGTCCGGGCGGTGTTTCAACTGCGGGCTAGACGGCCACTGGGCTCGCGACTGCAAGGCTGGGGACTGGAAGAACCGTTGCTACCGCTGCGGGGACAGAGGGCACATTGAAAGAAACTGCCAGAACAGCCCGAGAAGCTTGAAGTAGGAAAATACTAAAATTCCCAACTTTTGTCGAATACGGTCATTAATCCTTGCATTAATTCATTCGCAGGGGCGGCTCGCGGTCGCCATCTCCGGGCCGCAGCCGCAGCCGTAGCCGCAGCCGAAGCGTGAGCCATAGCCGCAGTTACAGGTCTGTTTCCTAATCAATCCTGACGGTTCGTTTCGTTGTTCTTGGCCTGACCGTCGGATCGTGATCAGTCGGTCCCGGTCGCCCCCCCCGCGGCGAGACTACAGCGCGGACCGCGATCGGAGGTCAAGGTCACAAAGCCGTAGCCCAAGAAGAAGTCTAAGCAGGAGCAGGAGCAGAAGCAGGGAGGTGAGCAGAAGCCGAAGCAGAGATATGAGCAGGAGCCGGAGCAGAAGCGCGGAGAGAGAAACGAGCAGGAGCCCGAGGAAGGCGGTGAGCAGAAGCCCGAGCCGGGAGAAGAGCGACCGCGACCGCGACGCATCGCCGGTCGCGGAGCGGCGTTCGACGAGCCCGCCGCAGGCCAACGGCCGTAGCCCGTCACCGGGCGGTGACTCACCGCCCGAATAACGCTACTCTCTTTCCACCAGAACTGTCTGAAACTCTTTTTTTTTCGCCGAAACTCGGAACGTGTTATTTCCCTATTAGTTACGATGGTAATGTCAGGGGTATTTTGGTCATTTCGTGTTTATTGCCGGCCGGGCTTATATAAAGGAGACTGGTTTCTGATTGTGCGCGTCTTGGATTTCATTCATTCCGGCGTAGCGGTTTGGTCGTTCCGCCCCCATTCGAAGGGAGCCGCGCCGGAAACGAGGGCAGGAGACTCCGGATCTGAACGGGAAGGAGCTACCAAGTTCTTCATCTCTGATTCTGTTTATCTCTAATTCTATCGCGTTTCCCTCTCTTTGTGCCCGGCGAGAAGTGAAGAGAACGCGGCGGTCGTGTTCTTGCGTTTTTCATTGCCGTAAATTATTTCCGACCTTTTATCTGAATTCCAGTTTTCGAATTCCGCGCCGTTTTTCTTGTCCTTCTCTTTTTTGTTTCTCTGTGGTTTGCGAATCGACTCAGAGGGAGGGCTCCGTTTCCGTGCCGCACCGCGCCGCGGGTTTTTGTTCAGGTGACATGTTATGGGGCTGCTCTTGTGCTTGTGTTGGGCGTTCCGGAGGTGTTTTTCTGCGAAATTGTCTGCAATTTATGTGCGTTTCTTTTTTTACTCAGTGTCTGCGAATTGCCTTCGGATGTAAGTGTTCTGTCAATGTTCTGACGCGAGAATATTTGCGGCGGTAATCATATGGACTTGGAATCCAATTCCGTGGAGGTAATTAGTTTCCTTTTTATAATTTCCTCGCTAATCCAATTCTGTGTATTTGCGAATTTGTTTGGATTCTCTCTCTCCTGAAAGAGTATCATCTGCTGCTCTATTCCTAAGTTATCGTGCTCCAAACTTCGGAAAACCCTATTTTTTTCTTGTCGAAGCTGTGAAATTAATTTCATGGAGTTCATGGCTTGAGAATCTCCTTCATGCGTTCCTTATTCGTAATGGTATCATGAAATTGAAATTGATCTAAAGCTACGCAGATGCCATGAGAGTCAGGAAACTGTTTAACATAATTCGCGATCTGTTTCCTCCTCTCCAGATAACTCGACTCATTACTGACAGTCTCCCTTAACCTGTTGCAAGGAAAATTGGCTTTCATGTGAAATAGATGAACGTAGGATTGAAATATATTTTGCACAATCCTTTAGGAAAATATCAACGGCGGTCTGTTGTTTCCTCTGGGTGGAAACCTGGGGTCCTTGTCGCAGTCTTCACTGACTTCAATGAATTATTAGTGAGGGCCATGGCTTGTTTCATAATGACTTTTTAAAATTATTTTCTTTAAGCGTTTTATTTTTATGGCCATTTAGAAGAAGAATGTGAAATGTGATATCCATTTAAAGATTGCCGCGGTTTGATCACCTGTCATTTCTCAACCGTACAGTCGTAATATATAGTGTTTCATCGCATTGTAATAAATGTCATCTGATTCTGATGTCACAGAGTTAGGATCTTTTTGAGTTTTGGTATTATTAGTGCTGTATTAACTGAAAGTTTTTCGAACGTGACACTATGTTTTGTTTTTTTTTTGAATTAAACACTATGTTTTGTTGAATTGCACAACATGCGCAGGAATCTGCTTTTCGCCTCTCTTTTGACTGTTGCATGCGTTTTTACTGGACCTATTCTTTTACAGAAGCAGCAAACTGAAGGTGGAGGTCAAGAACATCATCCATCAATGTATCCATCTGCAATGCCTGGGCATCAGCCCGGGATATTAGCTGCGAGGCCTGCTACAGTAGAATGGAATTATCCCAGGGCAAATGCTAGTTCCCTTGAAAATGGTATACCCTCAATTTCTGGCTACCACGACGACCAGAGAACCAAAGATCCAGCTGCCTTTCAGGATGGGAAATCTGCTCTCTCAAGTACGGGAGCAAGTACAACACATGACTATTCTGCTTATATTAATAATCAAAATCCCGCTGACCCTTATTCACACGCATACCAGAGTCAATACTATAACTATCAACACTCAACTACTGATTCTTCTCATCAGCAAGTGGGAATAGTTCAAGACACAGGTGCTACTTATCAGCCTCTTAGCTCATTTCAGAACGCAAGCTCTTATCCACAAACGAATTACTCAAGCACTTACTACAATCCTGGTGATTATCAGACAACGGCAGGTTACCAGCCACAAGCAGCAGGCTATCAGAGTAGTGACTATACCCAACAGACAAACGCATGGAACAATGGAAATTATGCTTCTCACCAATATTCAGCTTATTCTGTTCCTGATGCAAATGCTGCGCAATATAGTAGCTCACCGGCTGTCGATGCTACGCATTACCAGCAACAATATGGTCAATGGCCCGGATATTATAATCAAACGGCGCCAGACGTTATGTGTGCCCCTGGTACCGAGCATATGGCTCGTTCTTCTGTCTCCGGTGGAAGTTCTCTTCCAGATCTTAATCAAGGCTATCCGGCGAAAAGCAATCAGCCGCCACCGCCAGGCACCACGTCATGGAGACAAGATCCCCCGGCCTCGTCTTCCCCTTATTTTCAGGTTTTTCTGAATTTGGAAATTTCATGTTTGATTTCTGGTTGCTTTTTGAAGTCAAGTTGGGTAGTGGAAGAACTACTCAAGATTTAAGTTATTTTTATTTATAAATTTCCCGATTTGCATGTTTGAAGCTGAATATTTCATCTTTTATGTGGTGCTTTTGTTTAAGAAACTTGTATATTTATTCACTAGTAGTCCTCGAGGACCAGGATATTTTACCTCCTGTCAAAGTTTTTCTTGTCAATACTTGTTTTGGATAGAAAAGACTTTCTATTGGATATATACATGGGAGGTGTAAATACCAGAAGTAAGCAGGTTTTTAAAGTTAGATTTTGTGCAGTTGAACTGTCTTCGCATTTGCATTACACTCTGTTTTTCCTTTCTTGTGAACCTTTCTCCTTGGCTCCCCACGTCGCTCTAGAAATTACGAGGATTAGTGACATTACGTCAGGTCACATTTGGCGCCACACCTCTCCAGAATCAGCTTTCTTTTGCTTTCCATCTACTCTCTACTTCTCTGCTCGTCAATCTATGAATAACATAGCCGGTTTTAAAATATTTTATTTATTATTTTTAAGGGCAAAGATGTGGCAGGCTTTAGCCAGACCAATGATTGGCAAAACAGGCCACTCGTCTTTGGAAACACTCCCCGGGCCCAAGCACCGCCGCATTTCCAGCAGACATTGGGTTCTCCTACTTTTGTAAGTGTTGATGAACAGAGGAAGACAGGTTATGCTAAAAGCCCAAAGATGCCCTTTACACCCCCCGGTCAGGTACGTCCCAATTTTCGGCCAGCTTTGAATCCGTTGCCAACCTTGGAAGGCCTTCGGGGAAGCAAATTTCAGATTCCTACGAATCCAAGAATTGCTACAAATCTGGCATTTTCCGTCTCAAAGACGGATAAGGAGAGTGCAGAGAAGGATGCAAGCATAGCACCTGCATACATAAATGTTTCCGTACCTAGTTCCACTGGCGAAGGGACCTCTCATGACTCGTCGCAGAGTCTGGCAAAGGTATTTTAGCTTGGAACTTTTTTGATCAACCTTTGATTTGCATGTTGTCTGTATTTCTAACCGGTATTTTTGATAGGTGTATATATTTTTTACTCGTTCCTGCATGTTATTTAGAAATTTCATGGGAACGTGTTTGATCTTGACCTGAGTCAGCAGATTTTGATATTTCTAGTGAACATACTTCTGTTGTGTTTCACGAAACTTCGGCATCTTCAAAGTAATTTTCAATTGTCAATTCAGTACATCTAATTGTGGTCAACGTTACTTGATAAATCGGGCATGATAGCGGTATTTGCTTATATTCCAACACAAGGAAGATAGTTTTCTTTATACCGGCTAAATTATATTGTTTCTTTTGGACTACTTTCAACTACATACCGCTAGTCTACTGCGGGCCCTAAGATAGAATACTTGAGCTTTTTTATTGGCAGGGTTACAAAGACCATACACCTTTGCTGTCACGGTGAGTAAGACGAAGGTTATCCTTTCGCAAATTAGCTTGTTCTAGAGACGTTTCGGCCTTTAAAAATTTGTGTGTTAATTTATGATTTTTAATTGTTTAATAGATTACTTACGGCTGGTGACCGTGAAGTTATTAGCTCTGATAAAATCTTATCACGTTGCCTGTTCAACGGCATTCAAACCAAAAAATCTAATGAAATTTTTATATCATTATCCTCGCTTCTGTTTATTTTATGTTTAGGAATGCAAAATTTTGATTTAGTTTTTCTCTTCCCCATTGTTTCCATGTTATGAAATGATTATGTACTTCTTATTTTCTCCCTTTTCTAGGTTGATCAATTTTAGGATATGTTTATTCTCATATTAGAAGATTCAATGTTGATAATTACCAAGGCCGATGGCAGTCATACTAGTCAAGTGTTGGATGCGAGGTTTATTATTGGTATTAGACTATCGTCAGATGCATATTGTTTCCTTTGCGGAACAATGCAAACAAAATTTCTGCATGTTGTTGGGCTCTCATTTGTATTGCAATTTCAACTTATATGCTTATCCCATACTTCTTGGGACAGGGTGCCTTCCCTCCGTCCCTTCGTGCTTATGTTGAGAGGTCCTTTGCTCGTTGCAAGGATGATGCACAGCGGTTATCAAACCAGAACATACTCAAGGAGGTGAGACATGGAATTCGGTGTTTAGGTTTATGAAGTAAACCTGGTCCTTAATTTTGTGGTGATCTTTATTTTCAAAGTATTGAACTAGTTGAAACTTGTGACGGAGCCCAATTCTTGTTTTATGTTACTGGTCTTATTTTTTGTTCTTGCGTAAATATGTGGAGAACTGCGCAATGCCTTTTATTACATTTTTATTGAATCCAATCCTTGAACTATCCTACCAGTATTGAATTTCCCTGTTGTTCCCTGAACGGAGTATATATATCACTTCAGAGTAGATCATTTCAACTAGTTGTAGGGTTTTCCATTCAGCTCTCTTTCCTATCAGTTTTTTGTCGTTATATTCTTCATTTATTATTTTTTTTTGAAAAAATAGTCCAATTTTTTATTACTTTGAGTTCGTCTATGACCTGAGGTTGCTTTGCATCATATCCTGCATGAGTTATCAAGTGCGGTAGATGCAAACAAATAATTAGATTCGGTAGAAGTTACTCCTAAATTCTCAAATTGCTAATGTATCTTACCCCACATATCCATATTATGCAGTTTATTCGGTGTGAATCTTACCCTACAAGCAAAGTCGTTTGGGTAACCACTTTTGGACAAGAGTGCTAGTTTGACGAGAATACCATGTTTTAAGTCATTACTCCACAGCGTATAAAACCTTCAAAATTTCTATCTTCGCCCCTGTTTTGTCATATGGAACCATTTTATTTGATTGTCAAATATTCTGGTCTCTTATATTTCTTTATGGCGTGTTCCCTTAAATTGGATCGGATACAGATCATTACCAAGGCAACTGCTGATGGAACGCTGTTCACCCAAGATTGGGATACGGAGCCTCTTTTCACTCTGCCTGCTACAAGTGCTGATAATGTCAGCAAGGGGTATGAACCTCCTCACTATGCTTGATTCGCCGGCAGTAGAATTTTTTTTTTTGTTTAAATGTCATCTACATCATGGTTTATCGATTCTATTTTTACTTTGTTGCAGGCCACAAATTTCTTTCAGCCTTTTGTCGTTGAATAAGTTGAAAAGAAGCCCCAGTCGCCGCGCCAAGAGCAGGTGGGAGCCTGTCGTCGAAGAAAAACCGCCTGTCCTGACTACAAACTTGAACCCGGTTGCTTCCGACAGTACAATTCTAAATCGCTTTACCCCTAAAACCGTGGTAATCTTCATTTCGAAATAGTTACTCTCTTTTTTATTTAACACAGACGAAACTGACACAGAATTACGCAGGCTGAGGCGAAGTTTGCGATGCCGCCATCTTCTACTTTCAGAAGCCCGAGGAAGCAAGCCAAAAAGACACGTTTTTCCGACCCTTACCCCGTCCAAAATGGCGGCGTTTCAAGCGACAGCGACAAGGATCAGGAGCTAACCAAGCTCCTATCTGGTGCAATTTCCATGGTCGACTCACCTGAGGAGAGAAGAAAGCGAGAGCACAGAAGCAAGCGCTTTGAAAAAAGTCAGGAAGGTAAGGCAGGAGGACATAAGAACAAAGCTTTCCGTGCAGGGGGTGGCCGCAACAAAAAATCCAAAATTCCCTTCACCGCCAAATTCGACGATGCCCCTAGACTGGCCGTTGAGGACATGGACTGGGACTCCTTCACTGTCAGGGGCACCTGTCAAGAGATCGAGAAACGCTACCTGCGTCTCACCTCAGCGCCAGACCCCTCCACCGTAATGAAACTTCTTCCATCCCCAAACTAATGAATCTCATCTCTATTTTCTTTCTTAAAACACTCACAATTTTAAGTGCAGGTGAGACCGGAGGGCGTGCTGGAGAAGGCGCTTGCCTTGGTTCAAAGCACACCGAAGAACTACCTGTACAAGTGCGACCAGCTGAAATCCATTCGGCAGGATCTCACCGTCCAGAGAATAAGAAACGAGTTCACTGTGAAGGTTTACGAGACCCACGCCCGGCTCGCATTGGAAGCCGGGGACCTCCCGGAGTTCAACCAGGTTGGTCTCTTCCCCTATCTTTTTTTGCCCATATATTGCCTTCCCCTCTCCTCCATATCGTTCTCTTTGCAGTGCCAGTCTCAGTTGAAGACCCTCTACGGCGAGGGGATCAACGGCTGCCACTTCGAGTTCGCGGCGTATAACTTGCTCTGCGTTATCCGCCACTCCAGCACCAACAGAGAGCTCGTCGCCTCCATGGCCAGGCACGAGATCCTCTCTCCAAACCAACTGCGCTAAAAACTATAGCTAATAGCAAGGGCGCTACTTTTCATCTTTAAGCAGGATGTTGTACTTGAACGCTTTCCTCATCTCGCAGATTAACTCCGGTGGCGAAGAGGGACGAGGCGGTCAAGCACGCTCTCCAGGTCCGCGCCGCCGTCACGGCAGGGAACTACGTCCTCTTCTTCAGACTGTACAAGAAGGCTCCAAACCTGAGCCCGTGCCTCATGGGTATCTTCAAAACTCCTACCTCTCTCTATCTCTCTCTAACCCATTCTCTCTCTAACCCATTCTCTCTCTAACCCACTCTCTGCATGGGAATTTGTTAGACCTGTACGTGGAGAAGATGCGGTTCGAGGCCATCAAGTGCATGTCAAAGTCGTACCGGCCAACCGTCCCGGTGTCCTTCGTGTCGCAGATTCTGGGCTTCTCCGACGGGGAAGACTGCGCCGACTGGCTGCGCGCCCACGGCGCCGCCATCACCGCCCACGCCGATGGCAACCTGCTCGTCGACTCCAAGGTACTTGCGTTTAGGGAAGGTCCGTTCGTGCGAGTGAACCGGCGATTGTGCGGTGCGAAATTCGCACATCGCACCACACAATGTTCGCACGTCAAACCGCACACTGGTCTGTGCGGTGCGGTTGTGTGCGAATTTGTGCGATGAGGGAATTTCGCACCGCACGCCTTTCTCTACTTGCGTTTTCTAGACTTAGGGAAACCAGCCCAGAAGATTATTGAATTTTGATGTGATATCGCAGGCGACCGCCGCCGGATTGTACATGCCGGAGCCGGACGACGCCGTCCCCCACGGCGACTCCAACCTGGCGGTGGACGACTTCTTCACGGCGAAGTTTTAACAGAAATTCCCAGAAAAAAAAAATTAAAAATCAAGTATCAGACGATCGCGCTGTCAGTTGCCGGGCCAGACGCTGATCCTCTCCTTGTCGAGCTTGACGAGCACGGCGGCGGCGGCGGCGACGGTGTAGATCTGGGTGAAGACGACGGCGGGGGTGTGGTAGCGGAGGAGGCCTTGGCCGGAGCCGAGCTCGACGAGGAGGAGAGCGGCCAGGCCGAGCGCCGCCAGGCGGCCGTTGAGGCGCTCGCTGTAAGGCGTGAACCCCAACTCTACCTTGACTCCGCCGGCGACGACCGGCTCCTTGAGCGCGACCGGCGGCAGCATGACCGGGGCGGCGGTCTTGGCGGCGCCGCCGGACGTCTTCTTGGCGCGGCGGAGCTCCGCCTTCTTCCCGCTGCCGCTGCGGTACTTGCGCCGCATCTGGGCCAGGCGGTCGTCGAAGTCCGACTCCGCCGCCGGCGCCGCCTCCTCGCCGTCCCCACCGCCGGGCTCCGCGGCGGCCCGCGGCGGCGCCGCCTGCCGCTGCCGGGGCGATGTGAGAGGGACCGCCGGCGTAAGGAGGTGTGAGAGGGACCAGACGCTCCTCATCTTCTCTTGGGTGGACGGACCTCTCTCTCTCCCACGCCCTCTCGCTTATCTGGCTTCCCTTACTGGGCCGTTTACTGCCAGGCCCAGTAAAGAGGATGGTATTACGGGAGTTGCCCCCCCCCCCCCACAGTTTAGTAGACTGTCGGCTGTGAGTCCTAGGGAACGGCCCGAACGGTGACGGCACGGATGGCGAACGGTTGACGGGATAGATGACGAACGGGTGACGGACGGAGACGTGACGAGTATTTCGTCACGTCTGCGTCCCGTTACGCGCCCCAGGTTTTTGAATGAATCCCTCACATTCGCGTCACGCGTTACCGCATGCGTTGACCTGTCACCGCAGGGCGTCACCGTCACAGGTGACAAAATTCAAAGTTCAGCTCTCTCTCTCTCTCTCTCTCTCTTAAGGAGATGATTTTTAAAGGTTTTTTTGGGCTTTTTAATAGTTTTACAAATTTGGCACCGACGTCATTTGTACCGTCATGTCACTCGTCCAAGGACCTCTGTCACTGTCACATCACTGTCACCCTCATGGGCCAAGAATTTCCTCACCATCACCGTCACGACATCTGTCATTGTGCCGTCACCATGACGTGTGACGTGACTCATGGCGTCTGCCAGTGCCTAGTTGTGACAGATCATGCTCAATAATTCAACTGTACCACCATATTGTTCGCGCTGGGAGACAGTTTGTGCTGTATACCCAGGAGGTTTAATTTTTAAGGATGAATATGATTGCACGTGAATGGAAAACATACCTTGATGCATAGTGTCTTCAACCGAGGGAAGATCTTCTGGATAAGCATGGAATTACTATGAGAAGTATCTCTGGGTGAGCGAATGTCCAGGAGAAAAGTCTGCACCCTAATGACCCAAGGACTTTGCCCCTCTTTTTAGAAAGAGTTGCAAGATACTTCTAGGAACTAGAATTTTTCAATTCATTCTGGGTGAATTACCCTTTGCCTCATTCAAATGTTTATGTTAATATTTGTAGTTTATGTATGTTAGTATCCTTATTTCTATTTAAGGAACACATTCACTACATTTAGTACCTTCATTGTAAACAAACTCATTATTTTCATGCATCATTTAATTTTTTTTATTCCATATGAGGAAATTCATATATTTATTTCATCAAGTAGTTTTAAATTTCAACATCATTTATGATAACTTTCATTAATTGGATAACATTAAGTAGATGTCTCTATTTATTTCGGTTGAGAAATTAATCTAAATTTTCTTAAAGTTTTTGGAGGGTCCCAACAAATGTGGATTTATTCTGTATTCTAGTTTTATGCTACACCCCTTTGTTAAAGATAAAATTAGAAACACTTTTCAAAATTGAAAACTAGTACTTTTATTAATTCTCCAGAGATATGAGTATCATATCACGCCTAGGTATTATTTCTTTGAACTGTTTTTTATTTTTTATCTCAAAAAGATAAAAAACGAATACAAATTATGGGACAAGATAAATTTCTTCCTGGATGCCACAAACTTCATCCAACATTTATATTGCTTTCTTGAAAACTGATATACTTTAATGATTATATGAATCTACACAAAAATGAAATTCATCCTTTGATCTGGAGGGCAGTTCCATCTCATATATTCACGTATATCTTTAGTATTTATATAATAGTCTCAAAAATACATTACAAGTCCCCAAATGAAAAATCTTCAGCCTATTATTATGATAAAATAAGTAAATACGGTCAAAATATCTCATCAAAGTTCACTTTTTGAGTTTCAAGATGATGTAGGGGCCATCATGACGTGACTTACACAGAAAAACCACAACATTCTGCAGTGAAAAGTTTCCCCCTTTATGAGATGGTAAGGAAAGGCTCTGGTTTTTTCATACAAGTCCCCAAAAGAAATGCATTCTGCCTACTATGATACAAGATCACTTAATTTCATAAAAATGTGTCATTGAAGATGACGTACGGACCATCCCAAAGTGACTCATATAAAAAACCCATCATTGACATTGAAAGTTTTCCCCCGTTATAAGATAGTAACGAAAGGTTTTATTTTTTTCCATGTAAGTTTGTGTACTCAACATTCTATTCAGAGAATTGTTTCCTGCCTTTTCTACGAAAGTATGCAACATTGGATCGCCCAGTATGCTTCGTGCTCCTGCTCTAGTGGTAGTGGGCAACATTTTCCATAAACTAGTCTTTATAGATGTACATATGGGTACCTTGTAAGTAGTTCAATAAGATTTGCAAACCAGCCATTTCTATCTAACTAGATAATATCCCTTGGAATAATCTTGATTTATTTGTCTCCAACTTCGATATGGACGTGTTCTTCCAGGAAATATGCATGGTGATGCAACGATAAGCTCCAAACTATTTCAACAATGCTTGGAAATGGTTGCAGAGGAGAATTCTTCAATCAATGATTATTGGTTGTGAACACCGGAATAAGGCAAATATACAGATAGAAAGATAGAAGAATGGCGGAGTGGAGACAGAGCGAGGATGAAGACAGAGGAAACCACTAGGAGATCAGGCTAAACTAAAGGTTGCAGAAGAGATAGACATAGATAGAGAAAAGGGGAGTATACAATGTGGAAGGTCTTTGGTGGGAGGCTGTTTCTTCAAAGGAATAACTGAAGACGAGGAGAAACCATAAAGATCTTGAGGGGAGTTGAAGATTGCAGAAATACAAGAAAAAAAGGGGAGTCTGCGTGTAATAAACAGTGAAGGTTCAAGACTGACAGAGGGAACTATCTCTGAATGTGGAAGAAGTGCTTGCCACTATTCAAACAAGAGTAGGAAACAGGAGCTGTCATCCGTCATGTCACAAGTCACGGTGATGGCAACATAACAGATGACGTGACGGTGATGGTGACGAAATTAGGGGCTTGTGATGGTGATGGTGGCGGATGATAAACTGGGCATGACGGTGATGCGATGGTGACAGAGGGTCTTGGATGAGTGACGTGACGAGACGACAGTCACAGATGACGGCCATGACAAATTTTTAAAAATGTCCAAAAAAGCTTAAAAATTGTTAGATATAAGCTTTTCGACAGCTGAGATTTCGCCACGCAGTGTTGCTAACTCGATTTCTTGGCATTTTGCAGAAAAGTTCATGCATTAAGTGGCGTGCGCAAAATTATGCCGTCCAAAGATAATTGGAGATATGTCCCTCCAATTTTCTCTCCTCTGCATGGTTTTTTTTCCCATTACACATGACAGTGATGCTGTTCGGTGACAGAGACATGACGGGGATGCCGCAAACCATGACGGTGATGCGAACGTGATGGATTTTTCTGAAATCCTCAGACCTGTGACATGATGGTGACGTGATGAAACTTTCGTCACATCATCATTCGTCGTGGATCTTCATTCGTCCCGTCACGTCTGGGGCGCCACATCCTGGACGTGCCATTCCCTAAACAAGAGCAAAGAACAGACAACACCAAGGCTTCCTCAAAAGTTATTCACGTTCAAATTCAGGAACTCACGTCCAATCAAGATCTCATTTTCATGGTCTTGTTTTCAATGTTCGGCCAGCTGTGGTTTAAGTGTTTGTAAATAATATATATGTTTTTTTTGCATTTCCATTGTACGATGTAGCTGTGGTTAATTAGCTTAAGTAAATGCTCAATTTGAAATTAGGCCAAAGGAAAAATACCCCTGGACGCTGTGCTAGACACAAAACAAGAAAAGCAAAATTAATATAGGGTTCTGGTATAGATAATTACTTAAGTATCATACAAGAGAGAAATTGAACAAATAGGGCGATGTTTTCAATAAAAAAAGAGGAAGCAACAAAACCCAATAGCCGTTAGGGTGACCGTGAAGAATGTGAAATGACATCAACGCAGATCCCTGAAATCAGGCGGAAAGTTAAATCCCCAAAAGAAACAACAATAGAATTAGAGACATGTAGAATACTTGGAGAGTCTACAGATTGATGGGGGACCATCCAGCTTCGAAGACCCCGTTGAACCAGTTTGTCGAGCGAGGGCTCATGCTAGAGACCCACCCTTCAGAGTACCCATCCTCGTTAATGGGCCACAAAGGTTTGACGTTATCTTTCCTTATATTTTCTTTGTTTAGTAGGCCTTGTATGTTGGCCGCATATGTGTTTGTTTTTGTTTATTCGCACGTGTCTTGACTGTTGTACGAACCTACACGTTTGCACATGTGTTAGTGCATGTGTGGGTGTGTTAGGGTCTCTCTCTCTCTCTCTCCTATTAGGGGGGCCTAATTACTTTTAATTGGGCCTTCTCCCCTTTATTTCTAAGGGGGAAGTCCCATATTTGCCCATATAAAAGGTGGGGCCCGCCCATAGGAAGAGAGAAGAGAAGAACGATTGAAGAAAATGTGATTTTTTAGTGATTTTCCCTATTTTTTAGTGTTTTTTCAGTTTTTGTCATATTATGAAAATGCTGCTGTGAAAATAGAGAGAGAAAAACCCTAGAGTTTGCTGAAAACCGTCGCTGCCATCGTCGGAAATCGCCGCGTTTGCATGACTTCTGGCCGCTGCTCTTGAGGCCGCCTAGTGCCGCCAGTAGTCGCCCAGGGCCACCAGGGGTCGCCTAGGGCCGCCCAAGGCTGCCACCGGCCGTCTAGGGCCGCACGCTCTCTGCCTGCGGCCGCCGTTAGCGCCCACAGCCGCCCACCCGAGGCCGCTGCTCCCCTCGGCCGACCTGAGGCCGCCGCGCCCCGCAATCGACTGGAGGCTGATGCGCTCTGCAGCCTACTTGAGGTCTACGCGCCTTGTGGGCGACCAGAAATTGCCACGCCCTGTGGCTGTCCTGAGGCCTCTACAGCCCGCGGCCAACCTGAGGCAGCTGCTTGTGTTTTTAGTGATTTTTCCTGATTTTTAAGTGTTTTTTTAGTTTTTGTCATATTTATGAAAATGGCATTGCGAAAATAGAGAGAGAAAATAAACCCTAGGGTTCACCAAAAACCGCCGCCGCCATCGTCGCGCCGCCACCAACCGAAAGCCGTCGCCTTGCCGCTAATAATTATAAATATTAATATCAAATAATTCACAAGAATGTGCACCGCACAATCAAGACAGACCATAATTGGAATGCACAACTAATAATCATCAAACTGATGATATATACCACTTGCTTTTAGTATTGTGAACAAGAAGAGAACAATAAGTTTTAAGTTGATAGTATTGTGGTCATCACCCTCATCAGCTATACATACAATACCATCAGGATCATCATAAGGCACCATTATCCACCTTCATAATTTTTTATCATCACAATCAATAAGCATCATCATAAGGCACCATCATCATCATAAGGCACCCTCAATCATCATCGTAATTTTTATCATCATCAAAAGGCGTCATCATAAGGCATCATCATCATAATTTTTATCATCATCAAAAAGTATCGTCATAAGGCATCATCAACATAATTTTTATCATCATCATAATAAGGCATCATCATAAGACATCATTAAATGATGATTGATCATTATCATTAGGCATCATTATCCACCCTCATAATTTTTATCGTCGCCATCTATAAGCATCATCATAAGGCAACATCAACATCATCATCATCAATATAATTTTTATAATCGTCATCATAGTGCATCATCATAAGCCTCAGCTTAGGGAATCAACCACCATCATCATAATTTTTTTCATCATCATTATCATAAGGCATCATCATAACACATTAATAAGCATCATCATAAGGCATCAATAATCATCATCATCATCATAGAAGTTATGAGATAGTTATGAGCATCATCAGAAATCAAGAGAGAGGGGAGAATTAAGCTAAGAGATAGATATAAATAGATAGAGAGATCGATAGATAGATGGATAGATTACAGAGATAGATAGACTGAGAAAGAAGAAAGGGGACACATGGATAAACGGAGAGATTGAGAGAGAGATACATAAGTATGAGAGAGGAGAGGAGATATCTGAAGAACTAAGAGAGATATATAGATGGAGAGAGACAAAAGAGAGAGATACATAGAGATACGAGAGAGGGAACAATTAATCTAAGAAAGATTCAATAGATTGATAGAGAGATCAATAGATAGATGGATAGATTACAAAGATAGATAGACTGAGAAAGAAGAGAGGGTACACATGATGGAAATATATGTGGCTGGCAAGCTAATCATACATTCCACATCTCGTTCCCTGTTCATTAATATAACATATTCATCATAGTGCACGTGTGATGCTTATAATGAAGTCCATGAATACATGATCTAACTTAGTGAATTATGATGAGGTCGTAATGCAGAGATCACTAGTCTTTAAGCATGTGTTCTAAACATTCCTATTTGAAGGATACATGTGAAGGACGTCCAAGTATCTGGATATAATAACACTATCTAGCCTCACTCATATGATGAGTATGGCCGCTCCCGTAGCCATTAGTGTGGAGACACTAAGGATTGATAGTGGGTTCTCTTTAGTGAAAAGAGTTCACTGAATTGACCCGTACAAATTCCTAAATGGTATTATACCAGATTGTCAATCAGGTTGATTCACATCACTGTTGTGTAAGTGGTCCTTAGACTTGAGACATCAAAGACGCCTTGTGGACAAAAAGTTGCACTTTGATTATGACCTGCGTGTCGCTAATCATGGGATTCTAAATAGTCTTAGGTCAGGTGCATCAAGAAGTTCACAAAGATGATTGAGTGGTCAAGATGGGATCGTCCATCCTTGATTTAAGAGGTGACAGCTAGAGGAAGACGATGTGTTAAAGTCCTTGACCAAGGCAATGAAATATAGGGTGAAGAGTTCTCCGATGATTTCTAAATGCATCAGTACTAACTCAGATGACTAATTGGGATTGACATTGACCATACCCTAAGTCATCCTAGGAGCGTCAAGTGGATGAGGGACTATATATACACATTAACCAATGATGAACATGATCCATGAGTGAGTCGATACACACTCTTTTGTATGTTCTAGAACACGAGGCGTAGCTTGGAACCCCACGTGTTGGAGACTCGACCTATTGATTGGGTCGAATTGATCCATCATTAATTAATATATATGTTGATATAGTTAATTAATTTGGAAGGCCAATAAAAGTTATTGGGCCGCTGGAGTCGTTAACTAGATTGATACATGGGCCTATAGGGTCACATACAACTAATCTTTTGGATGTCGGAAGATATGCTTAAGTTTTGGGGGTTTTTATGAAAAATAACCACTTAGTATAAATAAGGGAAGGCCCTGAACAAAATTCACCCAGGCCAGAATTATTCAGGGGCCTTCCCCTTCTTCTCCCTTCTCCCCACAATCCCTCTCCACTCCCAATGTGATTGGGACAACATAAGGACAATGAAAGAGATTGAACGGGGCTCATCAATGAAAAGGAGGAGATTAGATGTGCTAAGGATCAGGTGGATATGTCTAGAGGCTGAACACTTGAGCAGCTTGACTCGTCTTGGTCCCGATATAAGAAATCACAGATGTGATCCATCCAAAGATACTTCATTTTATGGTTTTATCAATGCCGTACGATTTCACAAAAGTCTTTTGCTGCATGTAGTTTTGATTTCTTCATCCAGATCTAGGCCTCAAGAGCCCAACAACACATGGATAGATTGAGAAAGAGAGATACATAAGTAAGAGAGAGGAGAGGAGATATCTGAAAAACCAAGAGAGATGAGATATCTTAATTCTGAAGAACCCACTAATCAGAAATGTCAAATTTAGCAAAGGCGTTCTCAAGGAAGAATCAAGATAGATAGATTGATGGATAAATACACAAAGAATGAGAGAGCAAGAATCAAGATAGAAGATATATTGGTTAGTACCTTGGGCTTGGGACTTGGGAGTGTCTTCTTCAAATGAGAGCAGAAGAAAATGACACAGAGCGAGGGGATGGGGGGAGGGAGAGCTGAAGAAAATGACAGAGAGGGAGAGAAACATGAAGAGGGGAGAGAAAATGACAGAGAGAGAGAGAGAGAGGAAGAGGGGTGGGAAAGCAAAGGAGAGCAGCAGAGAGTGAGAGAGAAGAAGAGGGGGGAGAAAACAAATGACTCATTTGTTCTAAAGAATATTCGCACATTAGCACTGCACAGAGATCTGTACAATGTGCGGTGTGGTATGTGAATATTCTGTGCAAAATGCGAAGTGACAATCACAATGCACCGCACGATTACAAAAAAGTTTGGTTGCACGTTGGGACCAACGCTACCTTGTAAGAAATACAGGCCAACGCTACCTTGTACCTCTTTGGTATTTAACATTACTCTCACAGAAACCCAAATTGGTCTAGGAGTTTACTGTATGGATGAAGAAAAAAGAGGTGGGGTATCGACTCCACATGAGCTCAATAGTTAGTTGACAACAACCCTTACCTCTTCAAAAGACACGCTTAAAATTGAATATACTGAAATTGCTGTATAAAGAGAATGATGATGTAGAAGATTCTTCTGAAGTACAATATATAGAAATAGGGAAAAAGTTGACCATTAACGTCTTAAAAGATAGGGACAAAATTGAAGAGCCAAAATAATAGTCAATATTGATGACACTGCATATACGGTTAACAATTCATTAGTTGAGATTGGAGGGCCCATTGTGAAGGATAACACAACCGAGCCAAAACATTCATATCAAACTTTCCAAGAATCTTCACAAAACAAAACTCAAAAGAGAAATAAACATCACAGAATTGGTCTTGGAAAAAGAATAGAAAAAGGCTGCTGCTATCGTGTACCTTATAAGTTTAAGAATCTGAGTAGACATTGGGTAATGAATATATAAAAAAACAAAATGCCACAAAATTTTGGCCAAGAAGATAGCACTGGCCACATTAAAAACAGATCCAAAAAATATGATATGAACAATAAAATGGACAAACACAAAAGGGTCAAACCCATCCTTCACAATCACCAATACGTTATAAAGTAGCATTGATAAGTATGGAACCCAACATTGAGTGAAATGGCACAATAAAATAAGGATGCATCACTACCAATTTTTATGGCATCCCCCAGGTTTATCGATTCCATACCCCACACATAGGATTTGATTCATGAGGGCTGGAAAATTGTCAAATTATGGGATGAGGAAATTGAGGAATTGTCTAAAACTTTTTGAGATATCAATCATTGGTAAATTTACATACAGGTTGCCTAAGATTAATCTGATCTATAAACTTAGAAAACTTAATCTCTTCATAGGAAATTACTCTGTTTGGGTTTTAGATGGGAATTGAAAACAGGAAGGATTTCAGGTTGATTAGAACACCTCACCTTGGAAACTAGCTCAATACACAATGAGATCTTTTCGACAGAAACCTTATTTCTCTTCATTAACATAGTGTTCCAAAGTTCCCATTTCGGTAGGATTACCAGCCTTACAATTTCACTTTTTTAGCCTAGTGCCTTTCAGATCAATCATATCTATGTTGGGTGCCTTCATTACTACAAATGATGGTTAGGAACTTTACTCGGCCAAGCTACATCAGGGCATGCATAGAAATCAACATGTCACAACACATTCCATCATATATTTTAATCAGTAATGGCTAGAAAGAAATTACTTGATGAAAAGTCATCATAAAACGTTGAGTGCCATATTGGGACCATTGTATAACAATAGGACACCATATTAGCTACTGTAGGAAAAATGATGGAGTGCGCCAGCCGGCTCCACCGTAGACGCCTACGTAGCCACCATCGTTGTCATCGACAGCCTCGTCGTTTGCATCCAACCTGAGCGGTACGCCAAGGCGATGGTGAAGACGCCCGGGTTCAAGTATTCCGGGTGGAACACATGCTTTGATTTTTGTCGGTACGTGATCGTTCAGTTCGTCGTTTATTCGTGTTCTCATGTTTCTGTTTGTTGTGTCATTTTTGTGTCTGTCATGTGTCCGTCGTGTTTTCCTGTGCCATTTCACGTTATCAAACACATGTCAAAAAGGGGGGGGTATCATGTATAAGAACCCCCACTTAGTAAGGGTATTAGTGCCCTTACTAAGGGCCATCTAATTTTGAATTTTCTCGTTCAAAGTTTGGTCTCACCAAGAGAGGAAGAGGAAGAGGGCAAGAGAGGAAGAGAGGAAGAGTAGTGAAGGAGAAGTGATGGCGCGTCGCCACCGATCGTCATCGAGCCAGCAGCAGAGGAGCAGCAGGACGTCACCGACCCAGCACACGAGGAGCCGTCACTACCCAGCTCACCACCGAGACGGATCCAGCCACCACGACGAGCCGCCGCAGCAACACGGGATCCCGAATTCCGTTATACGGCATGACGCGGACGCCGACCACCGGAGCACACCGACACCTTCGGTTACTTTATTCTATAGCTTTTCGCTTTTATCGTGTTGTCGTGTAGCGGGGGAAGGGCCCATATGAGGAACTCTTCCCCCCCCCTTTTCTATGTTGGGCCTGACAAGCCTGTCTTCCTTATTTCCTTTCCTTTTTTTGTTTTTGTTTTGTTGTTTTTTTGGACTTAAGGAAGGGCCCATCTTCACCCATATATAAGGGGAAGAGGTGGGCGCTTCCCCTCACGCTTGACCTAATTGAGAAATTCACGTTGAAAGAAACAAGCGTCAGGTCGTGGGGAAGAAGAAAAGAAAGAAGAAGGAGGAAGAAGAAGAAGAAGGGGGAAGAGAAGGAGGAGGAAGGAGAGAAAGGGAAGGGAGAAGAGGGTGGCCCTGCAGACCGCCGCCGCGTTGGCCCACGCCGCAGCCGGTGCCGAGTCCCACGCCGCTGCGCCGCGGCGCGCCGCTGCACCGTCGCTGCGCGCCGCGCGCAGCCTGCGCGTGCTGCCGCGCCGCAGCGCGCGCCGCCAGCTCGGCCACCCCAGAGGCCTCCGGGTCTCCCGACCACCGTCGTCCGCTGTCTCCCTACGCCCTGGTGAGTCGTCGCGGCTCCGAGCCCCACCGGCCACCGTACCAGCTCGCCGCGTGCCGCCGCGCCGCCTGCGCGCGCTGCCGCGCCGCCGCGCCGCCCGCGCGTGTTGCCGCGCCGCCGCGCGCGCCGCCAGCTCGGCCGCCCTAGAGGACTCTGGGCCTCCCCGGCCACCGTTGGCTGGCACCACTCTATGCTCTGGTGAGCCTTGGCTGCTCCGAGTCCCTCCGGCCGCCGTCCAGCCCTCCCGAGTCACCACGATTGCGTTAGGTCCCCACGGTCGGTTCTGGCCCGCCCTCCTTCCAGCTACCAAGGTGGTTCTAGGAACGTCTCCCTACTCGGCCAGGATCCGCCCCAGCCGTCCCTCGACCGATCTCCAGCGCCGGCCCTCCCGTTGTCCTCTCCGGTTGCGCCCGTCGTATAGCGTCCTTCCGGTACTGCTCGTTGGCGCTACACCCGCCGGCTCTCCCTGCCCAGTGCTCTCGAGATCGGACGTACAACAGCACCGCCGGCTCCTACCGTGGATTCTCCAATTTGAGTCACTCGACGCCGCGCGTCGAAGGTACCCTGCAACCCTAGCTTCTTTACGTCATTTATTTCCTTCAGTATTCTTTCGTATTGCCTCCACCGCGCTCGGGTTAGATAGGTGAGCGTGAGACAGGTTGAGAGAACGATGAACACAAGACGAGCGTCTTACCTGTCCGGTACGAGTCGGGACGCCCGACGCGTGCGAGCACTCCAGTGGGAGCTATCCCATTCGACGGCGTGCGCGCCCTCGACCCACCGCGGATGACTTGGAAGGCTGGTTCGACCCTGCTTGGCGACTCCGTCCCCGCTCCGGGTTGGCACTTCATAGCTTGTCGGTGCATTGCACGTTCCAGATTAGGACCATCATTCTCGTTATCGTCATATATACATTCCTGTTCTCCGCATATCTGTCGGTTGACGTCGCAGACGTGAACCGACTAGTTAGTGATACGACACCGAGATCTTACCCTCGGTGACGGTCGGACGCCGTTGAGACGACGTCCGGCATCAAGAAGGATACCCGCCAAGTTGCCACTATCCTGGTCGTATCGCTGCCTTGTCTGCTACGATCTTGCCATACGCGCATGCAGATCTGTTGTACTGGTCAAGGCGCTGCTCGCTGTGATGTCTTCATGCCAACTTCACACTGCAAAGTGATGTGTTTTGGCACCGATCTTCTGTCTTGTGTACGTGGGGTCAAAAGGACCACATCTGCGAGCAAGGGTTGTGGCCTTGCTCTGGTGACAAGACTAGGATCTTGGGGACTACCAGACACTAATGAGGCATGTTCCGGCGTTTGATTGTTGGTGCCCCACTAGTATCAACTGCCAAGTTCAACCATATAGTGTTGACGGTGTCCCACGATGATCGCTCGCTTCCATCGACAATGCCTAATGCCTTGACTGGTCGTTCCCCACCAGACCGTAACTTCCATGATTGTAATGGCATTGACCACGCATAAGAGTTTTGGACCACCCTCCCACGTCAGTCTGCTATCTGCATTACACGACTCCATGTGAATTGCATCATCCGTGTGGTGTATTCGTGTGGTGTTAATCGCACCGTGAGATTTGGAGCCATCCTTTCACGCCAGTTTGCTAGTCGCTGACTGGATGTTCTGTGGATTGCGACGCCCATGCTGGAGGTGTGGTTTCGTCCAAACATGCCCATCCATCTACAGAGGGTCCTATCACCGAGCCGCACGACCTGTTGCACTGGTTGCACTGCTTGAATAGCGTACAGACCGCTCGCACTGCCCTGAGGCAAAGCCAAACACCTGATAGCTGCACTCGACATCGAGGATCACCATCATTCAATGACGGATCTACCTCGCCACTCCAGCTCAGCAGACATCTATTGTATCTAAGCGCGGCGCCAAGTGCTGTGGTCACGTCGCTAAGTCTGGGGCGCCATCCCTCATGAGGCGCCCATTTTGCCAGGGTCTATTGTGCTCTTGAGTCGCTCATGCGACTTGTGTGCGCATCCCCTGCGTAGTTGCGTCGCATGGCCACACCCGTCACTGCAGCTGCCTGCCCAGCCCCCGCGTTGCTACCGCCACTCGCCACTGCTACAGGCCTCCGCTCGCGTCGCTCTACCATAAAGTCACGCTTGCTCAGCCCAGCCGTTCACTTGAGCCACTTCCCGCTGCCCCTCCCATTCCTCCTCGCCTTCGCTTTGACTACCGCTCTTGCGCCGCGACACTGCCACCAATCGAGCCAAGCAGTACTCGTCAAAGGCATGCCTCAGCCTTCGGGACCACATCGGCTCGTGCGTTGATGAAGACAATGACGACGAATGACACCGCCGACAAGGTACGTCGTTCCCCTTGCTTGTTAATTACATTACATCTTTCAGTATATTATTGGCTGCACTCCACCGCACTTGGGTTCGAAATAAGTGAGAGATTATATTGTGAATACTACGAATTGAGCGAGTTCTTTGGTATGGGTCGAGCCTGTCCGTTATGTAGGAGTGCCAACAGAATTATTCCATTCGATGCCGTAGTTGCCATCATCGCTCTGACGAGGGTCAGATGGTCACCGTCACTGTTACCGGTCACCCAACCCAGAGCTTAGAGCTCGGCGAAATACCACAAGTCGGGCCTCCACGTACATCCGCCTAGGACACATCATCAAGTAGTGATATCCCCTTCTGGATTTATCCGTTGGATGACGTTATTTATGACTGCCGACATAAAAAATCTGGACACAACCTATAGACTGAAATCAAAATAGGTCAAAAAAGATAATATTAATTCCACTAGTAACCAAGGTATAAATACACCAACATGAGAGACATCTTAGCATCAAAACCTAAATTTGAGTGTTGAAAAACATTATGTTGAAAGGCCTACATATGTAATTGAGGCATACACTGGAAAGGCAGCCATAACAAACATCATATTCACGAAGACTTGGATGAACATCATTGGACATCCACTCCAAGACCTGGAGAACTTAAGCAGTGATGCAGAATCAGATGAGATTAGGAGGACTTCATCTTGGCCCTCCAAATAGAAAAAAGGTCTTCTCGCACTCAGCTGTACCACATTACACCTATATGACATTAAACATATTTTGAGACAGTACAAAAAAACCCTAATACAACCATAAAAGATTAATTAGAATCCCTCACAGCTGAGGAAGAATTCTCACCAAACACACATCAATCTAACAACTGTGTGCAACACTCATTAAAGCCTCCAACTTACAATAGAAAACAACTAGCTTACAACAACAATCACTCTCTACTTATCCCCTTAGAGAATGACGGGTTTACTTTACAACATAACAAATGATAAGCACCCTAATATGGAATTGTAGAGGGATATCAAGAGCAGAAACATTCTTGAGACTGAAGCAACTCGGTAAATATCATAAAATTCAAGTGATAGGAATTTTAGAACCCATTGCCTCTACCAAGCATATATATTAGTTGGTGGGAAAGAATGCGACGATAGATAACATAATAAGTATTACACATATTCATAAAGAAGAAAATACAATTGCAGATGCTAATGCTAATCATGCAGTTACATGAGAAACACTGACTATTTTTGTAGGATATCAGATTTGCCAGCGGCCACACGAGGATGCTATTGGGTTCCAAGACTTGGTACATCAATGGAAAACATGATTCCATGAAGTGAAAGAGTGTTAATTGATTCACAATTGATCTTTAAAATCAATATATGAAATGTACCTTTGGGGGAAGTTTTTCCACCCTCGAGCTGCTCTTGTTGAGATTGTTTTGAAGCCTCAACATGCCCAGACTCTAGAAGTATCCACAGAATCACTCGGCGCTAACCTCTAGTTATCTTGGTAGGAATCTGATATCTTTATTTCCATCTCAGGAAATCTCTTTTTTTCCACAAGGGATTGTAATGTCTTTCTATGGAATTGCGGGTCTATTTATTAGTTCCTATTTGTGGTCGCACCCACTATTTGTCCTTAATGTCGCCAGACTAATAGCCACAATATCAACTATACTTATTGTATCAGTAGGGTCAGTTAGTGCTATTTTATCCGGATAGTTTGATGACCATCTCGTCTATACATTGAATATGAATATTTGAAATACATGTTTAAAGACTAGTGATCATTGTACTATGATCTCATCATAATTCACTAGGTCATGGAACATATTCATGGACTTTATTTTATCATTACACTAGAATAATAATGAATGTAACATTTTATTCAATGAATCTAAATAAACATGGTGGTGTGATTAGCTTGACAGCCACGTAAAATCTATCAGATGATACATCACAAAAAAATGATTAAAAAACCTCAAGAAAAAAAGAGAATCTTCTCTTTAATGGAAGTTTCATTTTACCAGAATGTATTCTCATTTTTGGCCTAATTCTTCTTTTGATGATCAATTCAACCTCTGATAAAAAAGATAGACGATTTACTAGTCTTAATTGTTCACATAAGCCCACAAATGACACCCACTATGCCATCCAAAACTAGGTTTAAGATTTTATTTTCTTTATCTTTAATATTCATGAACATGATACCTATTCATGGACTTTATTTTATCATTGCACTAGAATAATAATGAATGTAACATTTTATTCAATGAATCTAAATAAACACGGTGGTGTGATTAGCTTGACAACCACATAAAATCTATCAGATGATACATCACAAAAAAATGATTAACAAACCTCAAGAAAAAGAGAGAACGATTTGCTAGTCTTAATTGTTCACATAAGCCCACAAATGACACCCACTATGCCATCCAAAACTAGGTTCAAGATTTTCTTTTCTTTATCTTTAACACTCATGAACTTGATACCTATTCTTATTTTTTAGGAATTCATTTTAAAACAGGAATATTGTTAATAAATACA
This sequence comes from Wolffia australiana, assembly GCF_029677425.1. Taxonomy (NCBI): domain Eukaryota; kingdom Viridiplantae; phylum Streptophyta; class Magnoliopsida; order Alismatales; family Araceae; genus Wolffia; species Wolffia australiana. Next base: position 3,373,453 of record NC_135835.1, read on the forward strand.
TATATCAATTGAAATATTGTATGTGGTATTAATTTTTTATCTCAATATCACAAAGCACCTGACCCCTTGCCTACCCTGGTAAAATGAGCTAGGAGGACAGAAAAGTGAACTTTTGAAGGGTTATGGGTGGTCGTATTTGAAGGGATTTTGCTTGTAATCCAATGGGTACAACTGCTCATGTGTTTCTCACTAGGCTAGATGTAAGCTTGCACCGATAGAGCTTGTGATCAATCTTACAATAGGAGAATGTGAGAACCAATACCCAACTAAAGGACAAGAAAAGATTATTACGGGATGGAAACAAAAAATTACAATGGATAGTTTAGAAGCAAATGACAAAAATCTTAAAGTGGATAGCTACAACATCAAGCTCCCAAAAAAAGAGATAGGAGGCCTGTAAATGAAAGAATAATCTTTTTTTTAAAATGAAGTGACATTTTCTGAAAAGATGACCAAAAGTGGGTGAAATGCAATAGTCAAGTTTTTAGTGGAATAATATATTCAAACTGAAGGCAGACTTAAAGAATATCTACAGATTTTTCTCAAGAAAGGTTGATGCTAACCCTCTTCATAGTCTATTGGAATGGAATAAATTATTTAGGCAGGAGTACATTCTGTGTGGTTAGTTGACACCGGCTGGTGTATCACGAAGGCTATAGATAAGGTTTCTCCTCTTATGTGCCCACTGATAATCCTTTACAAAATCCTTTCAAACTCCTTGGAAATCATACCCCATGGAAATGACAGGGTACCAGGACTAGATATTGTGATATAAATTGCAGATCATTGACTTATTATATTATCACAAAAGGGGAGACAAATAAAATAATAACAATAATAACATTTTTAGCATGGTGTTACCCCTAGGGATCAGGAATTCAAACTAACCATTCAAATGTTCAATCGGATAGGGTACTATTCATGAATAGCATAAAAGGAACTTTATTACATCATTGTGTGTTTGGCTCAACATCATTTGATGTTAGAAGAATCAATACAGTAAGGATGAACCACACAAATACAAACCCAGTTGTTACACAATCTTATCCACCCTCTCCGCCTACTCTTTGGAATCCCAACTGTTCCATAGTCTTGGGATTTTAGTTAGACATTCTCGAGAATTTCCAAGGCACATTGGCATCCATCTCTCTCTATCTCCATTTTATTCCCTTTTCCACATGGCCGAATTGATTTCCCTTCCTGCAGTTGGATACATTAGCTACCCCCGGATAGAGCATTTGAGAAAGTTGAAAGAAAAGAGCAAGGGAGCATTTCTACATCTCGCCCTAGTTCTAAGTCAATTAGATGATTTCTGTTTGAGAAGATCTACATAAATTTCTAGATCTCTCTCATTGGTTATGTTTTCGCCCATTTTCTTCCCTTTAACACATGGGAAAATTTATTTCCCTCCCTGTAGTTGGATACATTAACTACCCCCCCTCTCGGAAAGGGAGAGAGCATTTGAGAAAGATGAAAGGAGATATAGTGTGGGAGCATTTGAGAACTTCTACCCCCTTAATTTTTGGATCCTGCCCTAGTTCATAATCCATTACATAAATTCTGTTTGAGAAGAGCTACACTACAAAAACATTCTTGAGTCAGTCTAGGCTTATTAAAGCATTTTTTTCCAAATTTGTTTCATCTTTCCACTCAGATCATGTGCCTTAATCGAGTTCTTAAAGTGTGATTCTAGCAAACATACTAAATTAATATGGCCCTTAAACAAGTGTTATATACTTATTGGGACATTGGCATCATCCAAAAACAGTAATAAAGTTAAAAGTAGCCTTAGATTATGAGGGGTAATAAATTACTCCTATAATCATCATTTTCCTATAAAGTGGGCTTGTAAGTTGGAGTCATTTTTCCTACAGGATTTACTTGTTTTTTTGTTTTCTCATGATCATGATTTTGTTACATCACGATTGGACCATTATAAAACGTGATCCAGGAAGCTCTTATTAAACATTATAAACCATGATCTAGATGCGATGGATTCCAGTGAGATGACTTTTGATAGAATGTAGACTCATCTCCTGGACATTCGTCTCTTACTGATGAGGAGACATCTGAAAGCTCATCTCCTACTGGTTATTGTTGCGATGGTGAGTACTCGGGTGATCAACCAAATGATGACACACTAGTCAGTGGTATGCAAAGCAAGGGAACTGATGTAGCACCAGAGGGGTAGACTGCTACAAGCAGGCACTACGCATCGAGGTCCAAGGTATTCCTGTATTTCAGAAAGACATCACCTCAACAATATGTAAGGTATGCATGAAGGTCACCCCCTTAGTAAGGTTATCATCAATATGAACATGCACGTAAGCACAACTTTCTTTTGGAGGCATCTCGAGAAGTTTCATAGTGCGATACATGATGATTTGAAGGGGTTACCGAAGAAAAATAAATCAATCCTTGGGCTACTACATGATGGCCCGCACATTGGGAAGGACCCCCAATGGAGTGGGATTACCCCTAAAGCAACTACAGTAGAGCTCGAGTGGCTTGTATGCATTGAGGACCTACCATGGAGTATAGTGGACAATGATGGTTTTGTGCGGAGGTTTTAGTTTTGCGCACAATTTGACATGCATATTCCAAGCTTGAGAGTAGCGAAGGAGTTATTCATGGAAGTATATCTTAAAATGAAGAATTAGTTTACTCAAGAACTCACAAATGTCAACCGTATCTCCCTAATTGTGGACGTGTGGACATCAAAGAATAATATTGAACTACTTGGCATCACTGTACATTGAATTGATGCTGAGTGGAATTTGAGGAACTCGATGTTGTCCATTCGAGAACTAGACCACGACCATTCTGGCGATAAAATGAGTGAAGCCATCATGTTAGTGCTTGAAGAATTCTAGTTCACAACAAAGGTATATCGCACATCAATGATTATTTTAGATATCATAATTGTCTTTTGTGTCACAGGTCGTTGCAATTACGACTGATAATGCTTTGTGTAATGGTAAAATGATCAAAGTATTGTCAGACAACGTAGTGGATATGAACCCGTGTTGCACACATGCCTGTCATATTGCCAGTTTCACATTAGTAAAGATTCGCATTCAAGAGCAGGCTTTGGCAGAGGAGGACGATATCAACATGATTGAAGAGAGTGATTTAATGAGGGAGTTAGCTGGTACAAGTGCTAGTTCTTTCTCTCTTTGGCAAGTTGTGTCACGAGTTAGAGAGCTGATAACTATGATAAGGGGGTATATGAAAATATCAAAAAAATATTGGGATATATGCACAATTTTTGGGCTTCAAAATAGCTCTGAATTTCTCCTCGACATGCCAACAATGTCAAATTTCACCCACGACATGTTGGAAGCAGCAGTGGAGATGAGGCAGGACATGTTCACCATGTCCCTCCTCCTTGATCTGCAACAATGAAACCATTAGATTACTGATGATGAGTTGGATGTGCTCACCAAGTTTGTAAATATTTTGAAGCCATTTGTAGACGCTGCAAGCTCATCCAGTAGGATGATCGTGTTGTCAATACCTGCGGTTGTAGGTGTTGTTTTGTTGTTGAATGCCAACTTAGAGAGATCACTTATATACTTTGAAAAGTATGGTCGGATCTTGACAAAAGAGGCACATGTTTTGCTCTTGGCTGCTATTAACCAAGTGGCAACAAAGTTGTCAAAATATACATTTATGCTAAAACGCAATATAGTCGTATTGTTTCAGCCATGTTGCACCTTGTAGTGAAATCAATTTCAACTGATTCTTTACGACACTCAATTGTCTTGAGCTTTGTGTGCCATATGCTACAAAAAATCGTAGAGTGAGAAATTAATAATATACGACAATTTGGTAGAACAAAAGCATTACCAACGCCAAGCCTCTACATTGATATTTGAGATTGGAAATTCCATGTTCGGTGCCGAACAAATGATGTTTGTTGATGAACGAACAGGGAAAACTCCTTGTTCATGAATAGTTCAGTTCTTTCAGGTTTGTTCATGAATAGTTTGCGAACGACACAGGTTTTGGGAGTCCTCTATTTTTTGTTGAAAAAATGGCAAACCTAATGTGAACCTTGAATGTTTGTGCATAGAAACACAATATTTCCTCGAACACGAGTATCATACTTAGAAATTTTTTCTCTCAGGGATCTACATGTAATTTGGATGGCAGCTCGCCAATCCATTTTTAGGACAACACTATTCAGGAAAAAGGCATCCTTGGTCTATGGCATCAATATGCTTGAATAGGTGTTCATCAAGGACATGGAGCAATGATAAAAATGTTGACGCCGTCACAAGTTTAGAGAGACAAACAATATCTGATGCTTCACAAAATGCCTTTAAAATTTGATCAAAAGGTGACACCAAATACCAATCATGTTCATCAATCATGGATTTTTTTTTCAGCCGCGCTCTCGAGCTCTGAAAAGAGCCACATTTTATAACTCTTTTCTCTTCTCATATGCTACCCACAAATTTCATGTGTGAAGTTCCATCTAGTTTTCACATCCAATACCAATTTTCTAATGGAAATATATGTGGCCGGCAAGCCAATTATACATTCCACATTTCGTTCCCTGTTCATTAATATAACATATTCATCATAGTGCATGTGTGATACTTATAATGAAGTCCATGAATACATGATCTAACTTAGTGAATTATGATGAGGTCGTAATGCAGAGATCACCAGTCTTTAAGCATGTGTTCTAAACATTCCTATTTGAAGGATACATGTGAAGGACGTCGAAGTATCCGAATAGAATATCACTATCTAGCCTCACTCATATGATGAGTATGGCCAGTCCCGTGGCCATTAGTGTGGAGACACTAATGATATATAGTGGATGCTCTTTAGTGGAAAGAGTTCACTGAATAGATCCATACAAATTCCTGAATGGTATTATACCAGATTGTCAATCAGGTTGATTCACATCATTGTTGTGTAAGTGGTCCTTAGACTTGAGACACCAAAGACGTCTTGTGGACAGGCAGCTGTACTTTGGTTATGGCCAACGTGTCTCTAATCATGGGGTTCTAAACAGTCTTAGTTCGGGTATATCAAGAAGTTCACAAAGACAATTGAGTGGTCAAGATGGGATTGTCCACCCTCAGTATAAGAGGTAACAGTTCTAGGAAGACGATGCGATTGAAGTCATTGGCCAAGAAAGTGAAATATTGGAGAAGAGTTCTCTGATGATTTCCGAATGCATCAGTACTAACTCGGATGACTAATTACCTTGACAGTTGACCATACCCTGAGTTGCCCAAGGAGTGTCAAGTGGATGAGGGATTATACATATATGGTAACCGATGAGAAATAGGTTCCATGAGTGAGTAGATACACACTCCTTTGTATCTTCTAGAACACGAGGTATAGGTTGGCACCTCACGTGTTGGAGACTCAACCTATCGCTTGGGTGAAATCGATTCGACATTAATTAATCTATATGATGATATAGTTAATTAATTTGGAAGGTCAATAAAGGTTATTGGGCCACTGGAGTCATTAATTGGACTGATACGTGGGCCTAGAGGGTCACACACAAATGGTTTTTTGGACGTTGGAAGATATACTTAAGTTTTGGGGTTTTTTATGAAAAATGCCCACTTAGTATAAGTAGGGGAAGGCCCTGAAAGAAATTCACCCAGGCCATAATTGTTCAGGGGTCTTTCCCCTTTGTCTATACTCTCCACACACCCCTTCTCCATCCCCGATGTGATCGGGACGACGTAATGACAGCGACGGAGATTGAATGGGGCTTGTCAACAAGGAGGAGGAGATTCGACGTGTCGAGGATCATGTGGATACGTCGAGAGGCTGCACACTTGAGCAGGTCTACTCGTTTCACTCCGGGATCCAAGAAATCGGGGATGTGATCTGTGGAAAGGTACATCGTTTCATGGTTTTAATGATGCCACTTTGATTCTGTTACGTGTCTTCCGCTGCGTGGAATCCTCGTCTTCATCCATGTTAAGGCATCTAGAACCCAATATTTTCTACTGTCAGACGTCTGATGGGAGACCATTGCACCAGCTAGGCTACGGGTTGCCAACAACCTTGACGTGCAGCTCGAGCTGACGTCCGCCTCCCTGGTTTTAAGTACTTGGCATAGCAAATGGCTTTGAGCTATGAATTTTATTTTCATGTATTTGGGTTTTTCCTGAACGATTTGGATGGGTCACTGTGTTTTGGCCTCATTCGATGTTATTTTGTTTTATTTTGTTTGATGTACGTTTAAGGGGAAACCTCATCACGAGAAGGTTTTTCCCTATCTTGGCCCACTTGGACATCTTCCCTCCTTTATATAAAGGGATGGCATGCCCAAAGAACCTCTAAGGAAGAACCATGTCACATCTTACGTGGGCCACTATATTGTCGTGAGTTTTACTAGGAAGCTTTCTTGAAGCCTCATTCAAGAAGAGCCTGTTATGGTTCAAGAGAAGTCAGTTCTTGGAGCTTTCTTGGATTTCTTGGAATCACCCTCCAAGAAGAACCGTTTCGAAAGCCTTTAGTAGTCTCTCCACCGACATCACTATCCTATCTCATCACGTATTGAATTTTTGGATGAATCACCATGCCTGATCTGCGTCAGATCCCCAAGAAAGCTGTTTCTTGGAGCCATCTTGATTCAGTCACGTCGTGTCCATGTGTCCATCCTACCCCAAGATCTTACACCTTGAGTGCGCGACGTACGCATGCTGATCCGCTTGCCCAATGATCTATCGTGTGCATCCTAACAACTACACAGCAGGCACCTAGCTGTGAGTCTAGTGTTGCTTGCTATACCCTACATCATGTACACCCAAGTCTGTGAGGTCCACACTCGACCACGTGCACAGTAATCGCGCACCCTCATCTAGTTGTCTGCTAAACATCACACGTCTATCCATCGCTCTGTGCAACAACGTGATAGCCTGCCGTGTGCACACGACATCACACACTAATGCCTAGCCGTGCGCTGGTCCTCACCCTATGTGATAAACTTTCGAGCACCTCACTGTGCATGACCAGTGCTGTGAATCTCATGGCCAGAGCTCAGACCATTTCCCCCCTCAACGTGCATCACCATATGCCCTACGCTCGTGCACTCGTGTCCGCCTGGTCGATCTGCCAATACACTAGCCTGTCTTTGCTGCACATGCCTCCACAATCATCTGCTTCAGCGTGCGACGGAAGTCAATCTGAAGTCATTCAACGATTATCAGCTCACAGCACCATCGATTATCTGGAAAGTTGATAGAAGATCCATCATTAATGCAATGATTCATTGTCACAGAGTTTTGGATTTTTGACCCTTCCATGCACTACCCTTCCGTTCTACCCCTCTTTAAATTGCAATATAATTACTTCTTTCAGTGACGTCTACCCCTATGCACTCCTCTGCCAGAATATTATATAGAAATTGTAAATCAATATGAGGACTTGCCACTTGTGTCGAGAGTTAGGACTTTCTTGAGACACCGACAAGGATCATTAGTAGTAAAGGTTAGAAATGCTTCTGGACACATCTTGCCCCCCACCACCTAGATTGTTTAGTTAGTCAAATGGGTCGTTGGGAGTTTGGCCGTGCCGGTCCACTCCCAAACTTTAGTCGATTCCCAAACTAATCAGCAGATTGTACGATATTTCACATAGGTTTTACTCGACACGCTGCATACTACATAGTCATCCCACTCATTGATCCTTATCTTGTGTTGTGGCACGAACTGTCCGATCCCGGTGCTCATCGTGTTACATCAACATCTGAAGCACAAATTATCTGCCATAACTTGATGCACTCTCGTAATTTAGTCTTCTAGCAGGGTAGATTGCTCGACCCATCTTTTTCATGCTTATTAGGACTCTCTATCCTCTAGTTTTGCTGCCTTGTTGAGGATAAGTGGAGGTGGAATTCCCAAAGCCTTTAGTCCATCTAGAAATTCAAAATTGATGCTATGCTGATACAAAGCATGTGGCGAGTTTAATCAAAGTTGGGATTCACTTTTATTACTGCACTTGTCAACAATGTAATCATCGATCTATTGTTGCGTTGTCTGTCGTAATCAAAATTACTTTATTCCCTAGTCCAAAGTCGACCGACATCTCTATAAGTAGTTGTGCGAGATAACTTCACTATGTGGTCCACCAATATTCTTCACCGCAAAACACGTTGTTCAGGTTGCCATTTCTTGTCACTCAATGCACAAGTGATTTCCAACAGAGGAATCATATTTTCCATTGTCCATGCATCAACTTCTAACATTGGATAGTGAGTCGATCAACTTTTGCTTCTCTCGAGCAAAAAAGACCTTTGCATATTCATGAATGGTGTTCGAGCATGGTATTTCGTCTTATGATGTGCATAATAAAGTAATATTTCTCTGAAACTTTTTTCGTCAACGATGGCCCAGGCTTGATCAGTGTGGTATATAAATTTGGTAAGCATCTCCTTACTTATCTCAAATGTATTATCGAGTAAAAATGTATTCATCCCTAGCGGTGAAGCCAACATTTAAAAAATACATCATTGACCACCAGAACTCGGTTCCTCCTCTGTCCCTAGGACTTGTTTGGCTTTTAGCGTATCTTGAAGCTGCTTATGGCTCTTCTGCAAGTTCCTCCTAAACATTATTCTCATTCCATGTTTGTTTATCTTAATAGCTGTAACGATTAGAGGGTTGTTCTCCTAGCACACCATACATTCATATTGGTTGGGGTCAAACTCTTTAAAATAATACATGGCCTCCAATTCTCGCTTATGATGAGTTCTATGTGAGGTTACCGGAGTAGTCAAATTTGTGCAGCTCTCCCATTTACGGGTATTGCTTTGTTCCCTTTCAACATTTTCCTCCATCAGGTTAGAATTTCTGCCGATTGTGAACACTCAAAGAGGATGAGTAGATCACCCTGTTGATGGATCTATTAAAGAAATCACATCTAAACATGGGTCTGCTGGAATACTGATCCAAGATAATGATTCTACTTCTTTAGATGCCTTAGACAGCTTTTCCAAGACATCTCGAGAAAAAACAATGTAACTGGTTATACGTATGTATCACTTATCATCATCAAATGCCACAAGTCATAGTTAGATACATTGATAGGTAGAAACATAGATAGAAGCAACTTTCAATATACAAATAAAATATCAAACACATCAATGTTGCTTCCTCACAACATTAAGATTCATTATGGGCTACCAAATAATAATTATTAGTATCGTTTGAAACATGCAATATGGGAGATCAATGAAAAACAGATAGCGAAAAAACATTAAAATACATAATTCACACGGTGCCTTATAATGAAAACAATATTGGTAATCAAGAACCTTTTGTAGACAGATGGAGGGGATGCATTTCCAAAGAGTGGGACTGGGGAGGAAGAGTAGAAGAGAGGGAAGAAATTGGGGACAACTGGACAAGGAGGGCCATGCCAAAGAGGGGATCAAGGGGGAGAAGTGCAGCAATGAGGATGAGATGGGGGGCTTGTCGGAGAGAGAAAGGGGTGAAGAAATGGGGAGAGGGGGCGGGGTTGTCGGAGATGGACTTGAGGGGGAAAAGAAGGGGGAACGAGGGGAGAGGGAGAGGGGTGGAATGAGAAGAAGGAATGGGGGCTTGAAGGACAGAGGAAGGAGGTAAGAACGAGAGAAAGATGGGGGTCTCGTAGGAGACGAGACCATTGGGGAAGAGGGAGAGCAAAAGGGAATGAAGGAAGAGGAAGAACAACAGGGACCGAAGGGAGAAGGAGATTGGTAGGGAACAAGATTAGAGGGAGAATGGCAGGGAATGAGGGGAGAGGGAGAACCGACAAGGAACAAGGGGAGAGGGAGATCGATAGGGAATGAAGGGAGAGGGAGACTGGTAGGGAACAAGGGGAAATGAAGACCGGCAGGGAAATAGGAGAGAAGGATGCCATGAGGTAACGAAGGGATAGGGAGACAAGTAGGGAACAAGGGTAGATGAAGACCGATAAGGAATGAGGGGGGGATAGAGAGGAGAGGGAGAACAAGAGGGAATGAGGGGAGAGGGAGAACGCTTGGGAATGAGCGGACAAGGAGAAGGGGGGAATGAGAGACTGTCAGAGATAGCTCGCTGGAGATGGGATCAATGGGAGAGAGAGAGAACGATTGGGAACGAGTGTCAAGGAGAGTACCGACAGGAACAAGCGGCTGAGAAGGAGGGAACGAGGTGGGAGAAGGTGCTTCGGGAATCCCACCTGTTCACGAATGGTTCATCTGTTGGTGAACCATTAGAGAACATGTTTGAGTCAATTTTTCCATGTTCATTCTCATGTTTGCTATGTTCATTTGCATGTTCACGAACATATAAAACTTTTTTTCCCATCCCTAATTGATATTTTTTTGCAAGGATTGAATTATACATGATGTATGATTCGGATCATGGGTCTGCATGCTCTACGAATGAGTTAAATGACTACATTTATGCTTCATTCTATCTTATGTCAGCCACATTCTCATGGTGGAAGGATACTAGGTAACAACAGCTCCCTAGATTGGCGATGATAGCCAAAGAATGTGTATCGTTTCTGCCAACCTCTGCCCAAATAGAGAGACTGTTCTCTGTTGGTTGGGCTGTTGTCACATACAATAGACACAATCTGAATGCAAAAGTATTAATGTATTGAAAGTTATGAAGTGTTGGTTATGGCCATAGAAAACCAAGCAGCGGGAACAGAGCAGTACCATTAATGAAGATTTATGGAATAATGAACTACCATAGATCAAGTCGGGTTCATTTTTTTAACATAATTAATTCATCTTACTCTTGAAGATTTTCAGCCCCCGAGTAGTGCTGTGGAGGAGCATAGAGCACGGGAACCACAAAGAAGCACGGGTTGGCTGATTAGTAGGCAATGTTTCACGAATGCAAAAATACAATGACCCCTTTGTTGCACCAAACAAACTTTTCTTCATCATTCGTGCTATCATTAATTAGACAATTGAGTTATATGCATAATGTTCATCCATCACACCGTCTCGTGAGTGCACAGTATTGACGCGGTCTTGACTGGGGATGCCATCCATGCATGTGGCAGACGACATCGCCAACATGTGATGTACTCTCATTCGGTCACGTCATCCCTACTGTTCGTGTCACCTCATCTCAACAGTGCACAATATTGACATTGGTCATGACCAGAGACATCATCCATCCATGGGGCCAACGACATTGTTGGCAAGTGACGTCTTCTCATTGGATCACGTCAGATAGTCCCAGTTGATCACATCACATCATCTCGTGGGCACACATAACTGACATGGTCTTGATAGGGAACACCATCCATCTGCGTTGCCAATGACGTCACCGACATTTGATGTCTGCCCACTCAAGTTAAACATATTGTCATATATATAATATTTCAAGCTCAAAGTTATCTAATATTTTCCAGTAATGGTGATTTAAAATTCTCTCCTCTTATCCCATAGTCTCATACTGTTATACCTTAGTACTCCATAATATGTTTTACCATAATTGTATACCAATGATTAGAATAATTTTCATAATAATGGCTAAATTATAATTCTTACTTCCTAACTCAAGCTTCTATCTTTCAAAATGATTCAACATATTTTATGAACCTCATTATACATAATATCAATAAATTAAGAGTTCCCTCATACATTTTTAGTTAACTGCTGAAGTGATTTTGATTTTATCGTAATTTCTTGAACAATTGTTCAATCGAATATGAATGAACAAACTAAATTGATCGAATAATTTGATCGCACTCAACCTAATTTTTTGTTTGATCAAAAGATCCAATTTGTTTGGATTGAATCTTTATTTGATCATTCAAAACATTGAATCAGGATTTGATTGATTTGATTCAATCTGAACCCCGGTCTGTAGTGACCCCTACTTCTACTGATTACTTCCCTCATTTTATTTATTTCATATCCACATTCGCTAGGAGATCGCAGAAATCCATAAGGCCAACAAAAGGAGGCTACTACACCCTAGGGAGCATAACAAGAAAGGACACAAAAAACAGCCACAAAACAACAAGAAAAAGCTAGAAGACAAACTTATCCACAAGCTCAAGCACAAATATCTTACTTTCTTATAAGCACAAATATTGGATTCCTTCAGTAAAATCACCCACCTACCACTGCACAAGGAGAAACAGAAAGAAATCATCATGCAAACATGCATGGAGCAATGACCAACTGTTATCGCACTCTACAGCGGCACTCATACTAGCAAGAGGAACAATCATCATCCAATGACGAGTCATTGCTACTTCCATCTTTCACAACATTCATCCCAACAAGCATTAGAATATTTGAGTTTATGTAAATCCCCCACACACTCTACTAACCTATCTCCAAGGTGGTAATCTACCCAAGGGGGAGATGAAACTCTGTAGCAACACGTTCATATCAATGGAAAATGTACTTTTTAAAAATAATACAAATATATGTCCTACAAGAAATTTAATCACAAAACTTTGGCCTTTATCCAACTTGGAATAGCTTCTAACAAAAAATATCCATAATGATATGGATCCATAAAGTTTATGCTTCAATAATAAGATTTTAGATCTGGACTTTTTATGCAAATACCGTTTTCCATTTTCAACTGAATTTTCCAATCAGTTTCAGCTAAAATGTTTCTGTCTTAGTAAATTTCAATCATCTTTTTATCCAGCCATTGCCCGAAAAAACTCCCACTAAAGTTTGATTCATTAGGTTCAAGGTCAAACTATACTTCAAAGTAAATTATTCTTCAAAGTATGAAATGCCTGTCAATGAACTCAAATTTAGGATAATAATATATCATTATTACAGATGGTATGTTATAAGCCTTCACTTGTAAAAAATTTAACTAGTGACGGATGTGCAATGGTGTTCTCCATAGTGATCATACAAATTTAATGCCTTCTTAAATGGTTAATGTACAAGAAGGGTGTCTTTTTCAAAAAATAAATGGATTGAGATGAGAAGGATGATAAGGATGAATAGGTGATTATTTTTAAGGTTTATAATTTCCGACGATTGGATGATGATGACGGGAAAATGGATGTATGACGAGGGTGGATGCATATCAATGGGTGGAGGACAAATTGATGCTAAGAAGAAGATCACAAAGTAAGCATAAGAAGACTCACCATGGATCCTCATATTCTGCCAAGATGAAGGTGACTAGTGATGGCAGGATAGCTTCTCCACATCTCTGTCACTTTCCGACTTCACTCGACATCAAACACCAAGAAAACTTGACAGATCTTGAAATCATTTTTTTTCACTCAGCCTAATAAAGTAGGATTTGTAAAGTTAGATGGACCTAATTCTGATTAGACAGTATGGATGAGAGAGAGAGAGAGAGAGAGAGAGAGAGAGAGAGAGAGAGAGAGAGAGAGAGAGAGAGAGAGAGAGAGAGAGAGAGAAACTACCCTCAAAATTTCAGCTTGAAAATCCTTTTGGACAGTTTGATACATTGATATGAAGTTGAATCAATCTTTGCAATCCCAACTTATATAATTCTACTTGATCCATATCCCACATTGCCAGGATGGCACAAAATTTTAACAAAGCCTATAAAATTCATGAAAAACTTTCAAAAACTCTAGAAAAATATGTTTATTCATAAAAATATACAAGTGTCAGAAATATCATAAATTTGAATTATGAAATTATTTTTTTAATGAATACGATGTTAAAAGAATTTTTTGAATTCCAAAAAACTATAAAAATCAGAATTCCATTATAATACTTCAATCATTTTGGTGAAAATAAACAAAAAAATGATGAGTTTAGTCAAATGATTAACATGTTACATCAACATTTGGAAACAATGTTTTTATTTTTCTGGAAAGCATGTCAATGGCTTGGATATTTCAGAAAATAACTGAAAAATCAATGTTAAACTTGACAAACGTGGCGCAAGCTGTCTCATGACACATTGTGCACATTGTTATTTTTGACCAATTAAAGAATTTTCAAATTTCTTACCTTGGCTTCTGCGTTGCATTCATTGCAAAAAAGTAAATTTTTTGTGGGCCATGTCATCGTGCAGAAAGAAAATGAAAAGATATAAACTGTTAGTAATGATTGTCGTTATGGCATTGTTTATCGTGATGCCATACTGAGGTTACAAACAATTATAGACCTGTTAATCATAACTGCTGGTTGGTCACCTTTTGACAAAACTTAAGCTGCATCTCACCAAGGAAGAAGAGCTTGGAACTCACCAAGAGGCTTGTTAGTAAGATGGTTGGAGAAGAGTTATGATGAAAGAGTTACAAAAATTGAAGAAAATCAAACTAGGGAGCTCACACTTCTACCGAAAAGGTGTAAAGATATATGCCTCAAGTAGGTCTATAAGGTAAATACGAACACTAGGGGAAAAATATTGAGGCACAAATTATGTTGGATGGCTAAGGGATACTTCCAAAGAATCAGTATTTAAGTGAATGCATTTTCTCTAGTTGCCATAATAGAAACTATTCGTTGGTTAGTTACTTTCGTAGTTCAAGCGAGTTGGGATCCACATCGACTAGACAAGAAGTCTACTTTATTGAATGGAAATTTAGGAGAAGCGTATATGACCTAATATGAAGGATTTATCAAAGAGAACGAGGTGTTTAAACTCATGAAGGCATTTTATGGACTGAAACAAGCTCTATGTGCTTGGTACCTGAAACTAGATAAGTGTCTCATGTCCACTGGATTTCAGAAGAACTTAAGATAGCCTGCCCTATATTTGTTAAAGAAAGAGGGATAATTCTTGCTGATAAGATTATATGTTTTCGACTTGATAGTGATAGGGGCTAATTCCAGTTATATTGACTGCTTCAAGAGGCAAATGGAGGATATTTTTCAGACAATTGACTTGGGCCTACTCAATTAGAGTTGGTCGTGCAGTGCGGTGCGAAAATTTGCACCGAGTGTGAAATTTTTTGCACGCACAAGCTGGCCTGTGTGGTGTGCGGTGCGCTTTTTTGCAGAAAAGCGCACCGCACAACGCACTAAATTCACACATTTTAAAGGATTTTAAAGACGTTTTTAAATGTGATTTGGAAAATAAAATAACTATATTTAATTCTTAATATAAGTGATAAAATTACTATGTTTAATTATTAATATAATTAATAATTAAAATTACAATGACACGGCGGCACCGTCAAATGGCGGGCCAGGGTGGCACCGTCATGTTGCCCAGACGGCGGCGCCGGAGAAGACGGTGCCGGCAAAGGCGACGGGGGGTGGAAGGGGGCCCGCGGGAGGAGCGGTGGAGAGAAAGCGGCGAGGGGGGAGGGCGGGGGTCGAGCTGTGAGAGCATGATGAGGGGGGGCACGACGCCCTCGTGTAGCACGAGGGTGCACAGCCGGGTGCTGCCCATGTAGAGCTTCAGCAGCACGGCAGCAGCTTTCTCCTTGGCCTTTTCGGAGCCCGTCTCAACCAACTCCACGATGGGGGTCACCCCCTTGCTTGAGCGACCGCCATTTGGCCCTCCCCGATGGCCGAGAGGTTGGCTAGCAGCGCCATTGCCTTGTCGGTCATTCCACCCTCAAGGTCCAGCAGCCGCACCAGGTGCCCCACCGTGCCCGCCTGCACGATCCACGCACTGTTCTCGCGCGCAATGGACAGCGCAAACAGCACTGCCACCATGTCCTTGCTCCCTCGCAGCGTCACCGCCCCGCCCGGAGCTCCTCCATCACCGTCAAGCTCGACAACATCGCAGCCGCGTTCTCCTTGGCCACCGCGCTTTTCGTTAGCAGCACCCCCACCAGTGCCTCCACAGCCCCTGCCTCCGCCACCGCCTTCTTGTTCCTCTCATCGATCGACAGGTTCAGTAGCGCCGTCACCGCGTCCTCCTGGCCAGCGCCCCCCGCGCCCAACAGCGCCATCAGCAGCCCAATGGCACCACACCTTGCGATGGCCATACAGCTCTCCGCGCTATGCATGGCCAGAAGCCTCAGCTCGCGAGCGGCCATTGCAGCCCTGTCCCGATCCTCCTCCCAGCTTTGCAAGTCATCCACCAGCCACTCCGCACAGAGATTTGCCGCCCCGCTGCCACATCTTCCCATATTTTGGAGCGCGGGGTCGAGGACGGCATCTGCTCCTCGAACCCCACAGGCGACCAAACCCCTCATCGCACTAGAGGGGGTGTGGGGGGTGGCGGCTGGGGGAGGAGGGTGGTGGAGAGGGGATGGGTGGCGGTGGGGGGTGGTGGCGGGCGGAGGGGGGGAAGGGGCGCCGGCACCGGAGGAGGGAGGGGGGCGGGCGCCATAGGGGGTGGGGGGGAGGAGGGCAGTGGGGAGGGGGTGGGGGGAGTGGTGGTGGGCGGAGGAGAGGGGGGGGGGGAGCGACGGGGAGGGGGGAGGGGGCGCGGGTGCCGGGGGGGGGGGCACCTTCAAAAATCCGCACATCCGCACAAAACTGCACCGCACCGACCCCTGTGCGGTGTGCAAATATTGCGTGCGGTTCGTCGCACAACCGCACTGCACAACCGCATGAGCGTGAACAGCTCACACGGTTTGGACCATCCCTATACTCAATCTACCAACGTTTGGAAGTCAGCCAAGATGAGCAATGTACAAAGTTGACTCAAAGATCCTACGATCTATGTACATTTTAGGAGACAAGTTTATGGGAAGGCACTTGAACCATGCACCATACTATCAAAAAATGACCACGGATTGGGAAGCGAACATACTTAACTCAAACTCGTTTTCATTTTATGTATTTGGTTGGACTTTTGAGCAGGCACGTGGAGAAACCAATGGAGGTACACATGTCAGAATGCAAGAGGATACTACAATACATGAAGGGAACTTATGATCAAGGGCTCAAGTATGAGATATGTATGAAAGGAGTATATCTATATGGATGTAGCGGTTGTGGTTTTTCAAGAGATGAGGAAGATTTAAAGAGCACCGGTGGATCTGTGCTCTTTCTTGAATTTGCAACATTTATTTTCTCAACTCAAAAGCAGAGAACGACTGCACTATCCTCATGCAATACTGAGTGTATTGCAATCAGCAGAGCAGCTTGTCATGGCATATGGCTGGCCTGATTTATCTTAGGAATGAAAAGAATTGAAATCTGTGGACAACAAGAAAAAAATTACATTGAGAAAGAATCTAGTTCAGGATAATTGTTCTACACACATTGATACCATGTATTATGTTATTCATTGCTTTAGGGAGAAGAAGAAGGTTATGCTTGCATATGTCAGGTAAGAAGACCAAATGGCTGATATGTCCACAAAATCATTGGAAAGGGTTCAACTTTATAAAATGAAGAAGAATCTTGGACTCATTATAATCCACTTGGCACAACAAGATTAAGGGGGAAATTGTTGACATAATACCTGGTTTACCTAGGAGTATCTTGAAGGATCTGTGTACAAAAAAACCTCAAAAAGGAGAGAAGTCTAGATGTTTCACATTTAATGCATACATCTCTCTCTTCCAAATGAAGTCTATATATGGAAGGGCCTATCAAGTAGAACCCAAGTAATTTCTGCTACATTCCTATTGTGATTCTCTATTGTCCTTATTCCCCCAGGTAAATCTCTATAGGTGGAAGTTTCCAGCAGTGGCGGAGTAGCTTTGCTTCAAGGTAGGAGTAACAATAGTGAATCAGTATCCACAATTGAAGCGAACACAACAGTCAACTTACATCAACGATTTCCCCCAATGGCCAAGTACAAATGGCGAGCAAACACTGAAAGTACACTGCCACAATGGTATCCAAAGCTACAACCCACAACAGCCACATTCAAATTGTGCATTGACATTAAGAGTATGCCTGTCACCTCAACAAACAATGTACCATAATAAGCCCATGCTTTATCATGGGCAGTTATTGATAACAGAGCCTTGTCACCATCATCCATAGCCAAGCACTGGTAGAGGTCATTTTCCCATATTTAGTTCAAATTAAAATTAATTTTATATAAAATTAATTTTCACCTTTGTGTTTGGACGCATTACAAATTTAAATAGGATTATTTAAATAATAATATATAATAAAAATATTTTATAAATATATAAAAATATTATTCACTCCCCTAATTTATTGATTTCAATATATTTGCTCCTTGTGAATCCAACCCTTATACTAAAATAGGTTATGTGAGAGATTATGTAGAGTGGGTTGCCGTTACAAGGGGTTATTTGGTTGAAGAGCATGAAATCATGCAAGATTATAATAATTTAAAAAATATTTGAGCATTTAATAATGGAATGAAATAAAAACTGAAAAGGCATAATGCAAGAAGACATTCTGACAATACACATGTAATAGAAGTAGTGAAAAATCTCCTTGGTTTTTTGGGCTTTGCATTGGTTAAGTTTACTAGCAGCCACCAAAAAATCACTTGTATTTACTTAAGAAAAAAATATGAGAATTTGATGTTCTAGTGACCTCGTTGATAAGCCAGAAAAAGAGTATATATCATCCTTAATTCCTATATTAAACAATAAATTGTTATTTTTTACTTGCTTTGTACATATTTGAGAAATGATCAAACCATAGATAGCCATAAATCAATTAGAATATTTGTCCATGTGATTATTTATTTTTTAAGATAAAAAACTAATTATAAGAGAAGAAATGGCGTCTTGCTTTCTAAGCAAATACAATAAGGAAAAATTAAATTATGTTGAGAATAATTTTAAAATTTGAGAAACTTTATTTAAATATTATCATTTTAAAAATCAAAGAATGACTACTTAAAATAGCTTATGGTATTTTTTGGGCAGAGGGCATCAGTGTTTGATTGTAAGATCACCCTATATTCGACTTGGGTGCGCCAAAAAATGTGTGGCGGATCTCCAATTTTGCAGTTCAGTAAACGTGCGATGACGTGAGCTGTAGGATGATTTGTTTAGTACTGTTTGTGGCATTGAAATGCCTTGGGCCTTGGCTGTCACGTCCAGTAATGATCCTGAAAAATTGAACGATGTGGGAAAGAATTTCTCAAAATGCACAAACCTCAAGTGTCACCTTTTTTTCGGGCGAAGGATGCATTCTTCTATGCATTCCTCCAAATCTGATGCTATGATTCCCTTATTCAATCAACCTGAAACTTAAATAGAGTTGATCCAAGAAACATTTGAGCACTCAAGGCTGCCAAAACAGAGTTTAGGACAGAAATTTAGGGATAATTACAACGTGGGAGAAAAGGGTTTTAAATAAGGATCCCAGATTCTCAATGTGAGAAAACAAGAATGTGTAGCCAGGATTTAGAAATCTGGCCTTTCAAGTTTGTGCCCCCTTTATAGGAAAGAAACAGCGACGGTCCACTTAAATTTCTCCTTAAAAATAGGCCTCCCCTTTGACTGGGCTTAAGCATCTTATTTGTGGCCTTAAACATTTATCCCTACAAATGGATAAACATTTTATCCCTAATTAATGAATTTGATGAGTAAAAAATGCGTCGAACCCAAGCTTGAGTTGGAAATCTCTATCAAAAGTTATTCCAAGAGGATCGACAAGAGAAACTCCAATTAAGTGTAAGTGTCCAAATAGGAAGGTGAGAAGTCCATATCTCAATGGCCATAGCTGTTCCTCATTAGCAATTGGGTAACAATGGACTGTAGTCAGTTGTGTAGAAAAGTAGGGTGGCAAGCTAAGGTGATATTTGGTAGCCAACTATCGTAGCAGGCATTAATCATGCCTTGATCGACAAGCCAATGGTTCTTGTGGACCCACTAATTAAGCCACCAGCTAATGAAGTCTTTGTGTGTCACGATGAGAGAATTGGATTGTTCATAGGGGATTGGCTTTAGTCCAAGCGAGATATGAATGGGTATTATGTGGCCATCAAACCACACAATCATGTTTCATTTAAGTTCATTTAATAAAATGTTAGTTAATTATTATTATACTGTGATGTTTCTAATGAAGTACATGAATATGTGCAATGACCTAATGAATGATGATTAGATCATAATATAGTGATCATTAGTCTTTAAACATGTAGACTAAATATTCCTATTAAATGGACGGTGGAGATTGAGATTGAATTATCTGGATAGAAAAGTACTAACTAATCCTACTTATATGATAAGTATATCTGATCTTGTGGCTATTAGTGTGGTGACACGAAGGAAATATAGTGGGTACTCTTTGGAAAAAGAGCTCTGTGAATTGATCTGAAGGATCCCCTAAATGGTATCATACCTAAACATCAATCTGGTTGATTCATGTTGTAGTTTAATAAGTGATCCACTGACCTGAGACACCACACACATCTCGTGGGTTGACGGCTTCATTTTGAATACGACTTGTGAGTCTCTAGCCATGAGATTTAAACAAGTCATAGCCTGGATGTATTTAGAAGCTCATGGAGATGATTAACTGGTCAAGATAGGATCATCTGCCCTTGGTATATGAAGAGATTGACTCAAGGAAGATGATGCAACAAATCCCTGGCTAGGGTATTGAGGATATTGGAGAAGGCATTCTCCTATGATCTTTGTTACACATCAGTACTAATCAAATGATGGATTAGGGTTTGACAATTAACCATACCCTAAGTCATTCGAGTGTCTTGCGTGAATAAAGGATTATACATAGACGGTAATGAATGAAAATAAAGGTTCCATGAGAGAGTTTGAACACTACTAGGTATCTTCTAGAGTGTGAGGTATAGCTTGGCACCATTCAGGATGGAAATTTAAACTATCGATTGGGTTAAATCGATCCTTAGTTAATTAATCTATATGTTGACGTAATTATTATTGGAATGTTGAAGTTATTTAAGTAGAATGAAACATGGGCCTAGAGGGTCACACACATAAGATCATAGGTCCATTGGTTAAAATATTTAATTTTAAGGGGTTTTCGAGAAAAAACTTAAGTGAAATATAAATAGGGGATGGGGCACCCACTTTCAGCAACCAGGCCAGCAGAATTGGGAGTAACCCCCCTCCCCCACCATTTCTCCACTCCGATGTCTTCTCCACTCCACCAAGGAAAGTATCGTCATGGTAACAAGATCCTCAAGGAGAGTTGAAGAAGAAGTGGAGATCAAAGGGCAACATGATCGTATGGATACTTCTAGAGGCTGGGCACGTGAACGGCTTTAGAAAATCTTAGAGTGAGCTAGCCTAGGGATGAACAAATTATCCCTAAGGTACATGTGATGTATTCATTTTAAAGATCAATTTGGAATTAAAATTGCTTCCGCTTTCATGGCGATGAATTAGTTGTCCATGATTGAACCAAGGCCCAAAACCTAATAACTATAAGATAAGATAGATCATAACTTTTTATAGTTAGGTTTTGGGGTCTCTAAGGCTTGATTTATGATCTCAAATTAATAAACACAAGAGAAATAAGATGGAAGATGTATCACATAGATAAAAACTAAAACATGTTAATGATATTTTCACCCATTACAGAGCTTATGGCACAATTACTACAATATAATATCCAGTCTCTTTCAATAGTTCAGATATCCAGCCTCTAAATGTATTCACGTGATTCTCATTATGCAGAAATCCTTGTAACCTTTAGGAAAGATAAAAACTCCATAATTGGAAGTCAATTGCCTCACCATGTAATGCTTAGAAAAATAAGGTTGAATATTAATCTTGAAGAGATAATGACAGTGGGGTATCTACATGAAACTTACATGGGTATCTGTAAAATTAAACTCCCCCATCTTTACCTTCCATCTTATATTTTTAGTAAGAATCCTAACATTATTAATTCATCCTCTGAAATACAATAACCATAATGCCTGTGGCCTTCTGGCCCCTTGCACCAATCTAGTTAATACCTTTAATATCAAAATAACCATTCTTCATCAAAACTAATTAATAAAAAATTCATAATAAATATATTAAATAATGATAGATGCTTAAACCAATGAATAATCTGTTTTTCCTCCATGCTATGTAATCCCCGTGTCTCAAGAAGATATACATAAGTATGCCCACTCTTTCATGTTACCTTACCATCATCAAATACAGTATTGATGTAATCATTCCTCGGAGAGACAGTTGTGTTATATTTTATTCTAAGTTGTACTCATGGGAAAAAAATTCATTGGACAACAACATCAATAACTCAGCTATGCAACTTTTATAACTCAGTTTGGGATTTACTAAAATCATCTTCATGGTATCAATCTCCCATATTATGGAGAGGAGGTTATCTGATTTTCATGTACTTGTTTGTAGGGTTGCTTATATACTTGTTCGCAGATGTTGCCAAAGACTATTTGGAATCCCATTTATGGGAAGTCATTGGTTATTGTTAAAGCACAACTATCATTCCACAACATGTTTTTGTTATTGCAAGTCTATGGACTACCAAGGAAACAATGGCATGAATCAACTTGATGGATAGGGTTAATACCGTTCAAGGTATCTTGGGATCAATCTGATGAACTATTTTCCTCAAGAGATCAAATATATGTCAATAATGGCTATAGATCTACTACAACCATTTTATATGTGGGTATAGATACTGATATTTTTCAGATTCTTTTTTTATGACATGGTATGTTTTGAATAGAAATATCCCAAACACATGTTTAAAAGACTAGATATTTAATTGTTATTATATCATCCTTATCAGAATAATAATAAAATACATATCTTCACTTGGCCATTATACCTTGATGGACTTAATTATTGACGCTATAAGATAATCATAGTGAATAATAATTTTATTCAGTAAAAAATAAGACAATGTAATTTATTGGGATCTAAAGCCATAAAAAACTGTAACTGGTCACAATAGGGGATAATTAATATAGGAGGAAATTTGAATATGTAAAGCACAATATTCATCGACTATGGCGGTGTTTTATTCATCCACTTTAAAGTAATATATATTATTTTTCATGTGGAACAAATATAATATTTTAAAAATATGTAAATGAGAATTTAATATACTTCATATTCATATTTGGACAAGATTAATTTAATATATCTATACGATCACATAACATCTGACTCAGATATATCTTAATGTTGTTCATTCCAAATAAATTAACCATTTTCAAGAGTCCCAAATACATCGCACAGTATATAAATATTTAAATTTATATTTATGTTTTGTAATTGTTCTTGAGCTCTCCATTATCAACATTGATTATAATTTCATCCAAAAAGGATGAAAGATTTTTTTTTTCTCAAACAATGCACAACTTGAATCACACTATGAATGTAGCTATTTAATAGAAACATCACATGTTAGGTAATTCAGGTACATGCATCATCATATAATTCCTGCCTTGTTTACATTCTTTAGAAAACTACTTAATTTCATGTTCTCTTATAAAAATTCCCTAAGGGTGTGTAGAAATTCTTTGTATCATGCTAAAGTCTCATTCTATGAAAAATTGAATTGATTATAAAATTAAGTTTTACTATATTGATAAAGCATTGAGGAGGTTCATATAAACAAGACTCATCTCACACAAGATACATTTTGTCAATGTGAAACTTTCAAACCTATGTTATGGACTGGGACGTGACTTAATAAGCCAACTTTAGGGGGAACATGAGAATGATACTCCATTAGAAACAAACTACAATATCAATGACGAAAATAAAAAAAATGATTTATATATGGGAAAATATATTTATCTTTAGTTTTTAAGTTGGTAAAAGTTGAGCTGCCTTGGATAACCTATATATTAAAATATCTATTTCTACAAGATTTTGATAGAAGATGACGAGCTTTATCTTATGATATTTACTATTCATTACCTACGAATTAACTATAAATCCTTCAAAGTAGGAGAGAAAATTTCTTGGGGTGCCACATGATTGATGAAAGTCTAGTGGTAAATAATATATATGAGACATAAAGTATACTAAAATTCAAAACTACATATTATAAAGTACTGTTGATGAGATAGAGCAATTCGGAGAGAGTAAGAATATAGTAGTGATACATTAACTTTTGTTTGAAAAGTTTGAATCATTATGTGGTTTTGGATACCCCTGTTTATATAAATCTCAAACACAAAATATTTATGTTAAATATATGTGTGCATTATTAAACAGTTAAAAATGAATCAATTTCTATTGAAAAGATATTGGTTTGGAGGATTTGTTCTTGCAAAGTGATAATATTGATGGAGCTGTATAAATTAAGTCTTAAATACATTTGGTTGGTTTTAGATTTTTTTTACATGTATGATAAATTTTTGTATGCAAAGACAATGATTAATGTAGATTATTATTTCTCTACATTATAATGTTTTATTATAACTATTAACAAGATGATGATTGGCTCCCTGATTTTTCATCCTCAAGTCCAAGACATTGTGCCATTGGTCGAAAATGATATTACCTTTTCTGACAAATGGCCTATAAAAGCATCTAGACGGAGAATTTGAAAATTTGAAAAATATAAATTTCCAAATTACAAATGTTATAAAATGGTTTAATATGAATTACAAATTGTTTAAAATTTTGAACATTTCTCCACTCATATAACTTGATGCAACTATGGAATTTTTAGTGAATAGGAACATTTCATTCCCTGGGATAGTACGTTATTCTTTGTTCATTCAAACTTCTCAGTATTTAACATTGTGTCAAAGATGAGATGACTAGAAAATAAATTTCCAATGTAGAAGTTTCATCGACAAACTCTTTTCCCGTACACTACTGTACCACATGTAGCTGTATCAGAAGCTGTTCTGGTACACTCCTTCATATTGCAGGATGGTGATGGAAATTATTCACAACCTCACAAATCTCAAATGCCACCAAGAAAAATAAAACCTCAAGTTATTATCAATCCTGGCGTCCTTTCAAATAATAAAATTCTATTTTTTATCAGGTTTTACTAAAAACCTGATATTCACTCCAACATTTGACTAAAAACTTTATTCTTGGTCATTTATCACTTTAAAAAATTAATGGTTTGGGAAGTATGCAGAATTATCCTAAACATGCTTATTATGAAATTATAATGACTATGCTCTTTATATTACCTCTTTGTCTCTCTCATAAACATTTGTCCCCATTGTTTTGGGAGAACTGCGTCAAAAGATATGTATCAAGCTCCCATGAAATTTATCTCATCTTGTGGTCTTGAACATGGAGCTATAATCATCTCCATAAAACAGTTAAGGAGTACCATGAGCTATAATCTCATGAGCGGTATATTTAGTATGTAAGAACTATGAGGACCAACTTAGTTGCCGATAGAAAGCGACATCCTCAAAAACAGGGCATTCATGTGCTGGTATGAGGGCCAATCTCAGATAATGATGTCTTTATCCCTAGCACCATTACATGATCAAAATATGCATACAAATTTATCTCAGATAATCATTTCCATACTACATTCAAGGGTCGCCAATCTCATGAGCCGTGTATTGAGTTTCTAAGAAGTATGGGGCCGACTTACTTGCAGCTAGATATTGACATTATAAAAATAAGGACACTTATATGCAGGTATGAGGGCTAATCCCAAATGATGAAACTTTATCACTAGCATCATTACATGAGAAAAAAATCTTAGGCTTAAAGAGGTGATTTCCCATAACTAATTTAATGACAACATGGAACTTTCTCTATTGCAAATAAGGGAAACATGCGAAGGTACTCCAATTAAAAAATATGTACATCTGGGATCAAACTCTACTAATAACCATGGATGAAATGGTGACTTGATTATGATGAAAAAATTAATTTAAAAATGGTGTTGAGGCCCTGACGGCTGCAACTATTTAGACATCAAGACCAATGGTCCCACTAAAATATTAATAATAAAATCACAAAGTATTACAATTTAATAATTTTGGAATCAATCATACAACAGAGATTTCTCTTGGCCTCAATTATAAAATAAAATGTACAATGGATATTTCTCTTCTTCACAAATTCAACCACACCAATCATCTTGGTCATCATTGGTGACAAGGCATTAGTTCCTAGGTAGTGGAGTTGCCCAACATATTAACTTCACATGCATATAACATCATTGATCCTTCTGCCAACATAGCTTATGATTTATAAAAGAAAATTAGATGTGTAGTTTATATGCCGCCCTTAGATCATTTATTTTAATCAAATAAACTCATTCGGGATTGTTAGTTTTTTGGATGTGCGTGTATTCCTAGCCTATGTCTTTCTCCATCAAAATAAAATGTATCAACATTTTAGCAAACGTTTTGCTCTGATATGTCTCATTTCATTATGGATATCACAGTCTCATTAACCACTGGGTGTGTGCTCATTTAGTGCTCTTTGATTTACATGAAGATTGTTTTCCATTTACCTTCTCCCACACCTTTCCCTCATTGAGTTCTCAATGATTTTGAGCTCATTGACCTCTTAGGGTTACTTTATCTTTACATATTGCCTTCAATATTTTACTCTGAATATCGTGATTATATGTTTCCAAATATTCACTTCCTTTTTTGAGGATGGTCTGAACTCATCTGAGTTCATGTTTTTATTAAGCATAGAATCATGATTTATTAAGTAATGTCACATGGGTATTTTTGCCAAGACTGACTCATGTTGAATGTAATCAAATGGAAATGATAATTTAAGTGCAAACATAATGACACTGCATATATTGAAATGTGCAAGCCCTATAGTGTTGTCGATGGCTATCACCATCTGAGAGGATTGATTTTGTTCACAACTTTTATCCATTCGTTCAGAGGATGACTGTTCAACTTCTTATCGCACTAAACATTTCACATGATCGAATCACACAAATTATATTCTTCCAAGGCCATCATTGATGAAGACTTGAAGAAAATCATCTACACAAATTGACACCCAGGCACTGCCCTTTTCAGTTTGAAGCATGATATGTATGCCTGGTTTCATAGCTTAGATTATACTCGCTTTTTTGGGGTTTGTATTTCTCATAATGCATCATATTTATTTTATAATACATGCTCCACATAGAAACTATATTTTTTTCTTGTTGATGATATTTTGGTCATGAATATGGAGCCCCAATGCATAAATAAGCTTATAGAGTCCCTGAAATACATTTTAAATGTAAATTTATTGGCCACTCTCATCATTTCTAGGACATAGAAGTGATTCCAATTTGAAATGACGTTACTGTTTCTCATACAAGATCCATAGCTTCTGTTTTTCTTGACTCCTTACTGGACGAATAAAGGCCCACATATTTTCAATGTTGGTAGTTCTGTACATGTAACAGCTCTATTATATACTTCACAGTCCGTGAATCTCAAAATATTACATAACCTCATTTGTGTGTGATAATTAATAGACCTTATGGGAGATTTCCATTAAACTGTGCACCTGAACGCATGCATAACCCCTTGGATGACTATTTGATAGAAAGGCACTGATATTTTAGATACTTCAAGGGATCCGTTGACCATGGTTTGCTTATTCAGAGAGAAAGATAACCTTAAATGGAGTTTTTAGAGTGATTTATAATATATACTGTACAGTGTGACCATTTGATGGTGACCTACTTTTTGGAAAATCCGGTGATCCATGATCACAGAAAGCATAGAGAAAATTATTCCAAACTTGTGTGATAATCTGTGATAGCAAAGAGTTTGAAAGAACCCCCTACATCTGAATGCATATTCAAATAACTGATGGCTTGTTGATGTACCTTATGCATTTTACCCTTAAGTTTAATTACATGTTGTGCATACTCCATGCATTAACAAGCTGCGGGCTGCAGCACACTAACGATGATGAGCAACCTTCTCTTGGCTACTTGTAGGTACCACTCATATATTTTTTCTTTTCTGCACCAAGGGGGTAGGCGAGTAGGGTTTGTGTGTATTTGGGACATGTACGCTCGCTCTGTGCCTATAAACACTGTTTAACACCACATTTAATAAATAATATCTCCCTAGATGGTGCCAAGGGCATGACTAGATCGGTCTACGGGCACAACCCTAGGGGTTGGTCATACCCGGCACCATGCTTTTTGCCGATAAAAAAGTAAATGTTGTGACTGTTGGGTTCGGTGCCTTGGTTTTGCCATGGAAAACACGTTCCATGGATGCGGAAGCGTGTCGATCAATTCACAATCGATCTTTAAAACAAAACATTGAATATACCTTTTTGGGGAACTTATTCCACCCTTGACATGCTCACTTTGAGATCGTTCCAAAGCCGTTTACGCGTGTGACCTCTACAAGTATCCACACGATCACTCGATGCTTGGATCTACACCTCTTGCTCTTCAACTCTTCTTAGAGACTCTCTCTTTGGTTGATGTAGAGAATGAAGAAAGGGAGGGTCACTCAAATCAGGGTTGCATGGGTGCTTAATATGAGACCCCTTCCCTCTTTATATTTCGCTTAAGGTTTTTATGACCTTAAGCGAAATATCAACTAAATAACATTTATCATTCCCTCATGACCTTGTGCGCGTGACCCTCTAGGCTCATGTATCATTCTAGTTAATAACTTTAATGGCCAGATAACATTTATTGACCAAACTTATTAATTAACTATATCAACATATAGATTAGTTAAATAAGGATTGATTTAACCCAATCGATTGGTTAAGTTTCCAGCCTGAGGGGTGCCAAGCTATACCTCGTGCTCTGGAAGATACCGAGTAGTCTCAAACTCTCCCATGAAACCTTTACCATCATTGGTTACCGTAAATGTATTATCCATCATCCACGCGAGACTTTCGAATGACTTAGGGTATGGTTTATCATCAAAGCCTAATCTGTCATTCGATTAGTACTGATGTGTGTAATGGGAATCGTTGGAGAACGCCTTCTTCAATATCCTCACTAACCTGGCCAGGGATTTTTCTACATTGTCTTCCTTGAGTCAATCTCCTCTAATACTGAGGGTGGATGATCCCGTCTTGACCACTCAATCATTTTCATAAGCTTCTTATTACATTTGATCTATAACTTATTTGAATCCCATGATTAGAGGCTCATAAGTCATAGTCAAAACGTAGTCGTCCACTCACAAGATG
Organism: Wolffia australiana; assembly: GCF_029677425.1. Taxonomy (NCBI): domain Eukaryota; kingdom Viridiplantae; phylum Streptophyta; class Magnoliopsida; order Alismatales; family Araceae; genus Wolffia; species Wolffia australiana. The sequence continues at coordinate 3,402,331 of NC_135835.1, forward strand.
TCCTTGGTGTCTCAGGTCAATGGATCACTTATACAACCGTGACTTGAATCAACCTCATTAATGTTTAGGTATAATACCATTCGTGATTCGTACGGATCGATTCAATGAAATCTTTCTCCAAAGAGCACCCACTATCTATCCTTAGTGTGGCCACACTAATAGCTAGATTATCAACTATACTTATTGTATAAGTACAATCAGCTAGTGCTATTCTATCCGGATAATTCGATGTCCGTCTCAACTATCCATCGATTAGGAATATTTTGAATACATGTTTACAGACTAGTGATCACTGTATTATGATCTCATCATAATTCACTAAGTTATTGCATGTATTCATGAACTTCATTATAAACATCACATGGAATAATAATGAACGCAAATATTTTATTCAATGAACTTAAATAAGCATGGTAGGGTAATTGCTTGACGACCACATAATATCCATCAGTGACCTCCATAAGAGGATTCATGTTTGAGTCTATAAGCTTATCTATATGTCAAGCTAATGAAACCAATGTCCCAATTACCTTTGTTGATCAAAGCTATCAATATTATGCTATAGAGTAATAAATCACATACATATTTGGCCTAATCAATACAATGTGTTTTCAGCCTTGGGTACCAAAGTACACCTTGTGGTCCACAAGATATAGAGGAATATATTGAATTCTCATGCATGTGTACTATGATTGATTGCCTTGTCCTTAGAATCCCTCATTTCCTTAATACACCTAAGATGATTTAGGGTATGGATAATGCAAAACCCCATTCTATTGTCTTAGTACAGACACATTAAGAAATCATCGTGTTTTGTGCTAGGTAGTTTATGTTATTTGTTTTGTGTTTAAGGGCAAGTTATTATTGTGATGTTTCTTATCTGAAATGAATTCTATGAAACTCAGCTCTACTTGTTTTAGGCCCTGAAAACTCTGAAAATCAATTTCTTGCTGCCTTACAGTCAAACCCATGCTTCTATATAGATAATATAATGTCATAACTCAAAATGTTTCACGATTTGTTTCCAATCTAACTAAACAACATAAAGTAAACCTAAATTGTGAATAATAATTTTTCTCTTCTCACTGGGCAATCCAAATCATATTTTGGATATTTAAGGAAAATATCTAATATTTCATGATAATTATAGTTTGGACTATGTGCTTGATTGATGCAAAAAATGATCCCATAATTGGTGCTTGGTCTATGTATTATTTCCATGAAGGATACTGCATGAAAGATGAGCGTCCACCAATTGTTGAGTTTTTGCAGAACATGGAAATTCCTGGGTTAGATAAATATTAAAAATAAAATCGATTGTTAAATTTATTTTTACCAATTATTCTTAAAAAAAAGACTGCTATAAGAAAAATAAAACATACTGTGATGTGATTTTCTCTTTCACTCCATTTAAGCTATGATTTAATAAACAAACCATAATACAGTTTACTTGCTGTTATTTCTGGAGTACTTAGCGGGATCCAACCTTCTTGAACTATCAATCACAAGGGGAATCAACATAGAAAGGTTCATTATAGAATATGATATTTTAGTGATTTCCTTGTATAAATTTTGTGATGAAATGGTTTCCTCTGTAAAGATCCAAGAAAAAAGAAGTTATGCAGCCCATTCATAGAGTGAATGATAATTGTTGCACGGTGACTATATAAAAGGCATCCTTTTTATTTTTTCACCTGTGTTTTCTCTTCATCGGGTTAGTTTTGGGTGTAAAGGAACATCTTAATTTAAGATTACTTAAAATAACCTATGGGATTACATCAAAATGGTATACATAAAAAATTGTTTATAACTGTGCCTTTGAAACTTCTTATGATGTCTTTTTAGAAAAAAAGTCCACTTCGTAGAGAAGTAGCAAACATATCTACCGTTGAACAGTATACTGCACTAATAAAGAAAACCAATAGGGTGGTTAATGAAAGATAAAAGTTATGATTATCAGGTTCAGCTTATTCAGATAAAAATCTAACCGATGAACTGAAATTAATTATGTGGGCTAAATCAAAGTTTGAGCACTTAAACATTCTGAACACATTACATGAAATTTATTCTGAAATTTAAGTCCCACCATTTATTCTTAAACCCATGAAGGCTGGGGCTGTTCCTGCAGTTATTTCGCATACACAACAACTAAGTAGCCGAGAATAGGCGATTAGAAAGGTTGTTGGCCAATGTAGTTGCCTCTGGGACTGTAGTTGCAGGTGATAAGTATGGCTCCGCTGTTGCACTTGACGCGGGCACAGCCGAGCCTCACAGAGTTACGCCAGACCACCTGCGTATAATGACTGCAGACCCTTCTCGGTGTGCAGGTATTTGTCACATAATTTTAGTCCCTGCATTCGCTCACCTAGGATTGCACTGCCTCTCTGGCCATCCATTCCTTCCCGGAACCCCAGAAGAGGTTCTCACCTTAGTTGCTTCTTGAATGGATAAGGCTGAAGTCCTCACGTCTCTGGTTAGCGTAGTTTTGGGCGTATGCCGCGACTTGTGCATCCCACACCATTGGACACACTTCTACGACCGCTTGAGCTGTGTTGTGGGCAGCCAAGTAGTCCTGAGGGGTGTTTTTCACTTGGATCGAGCATGCAACGGCAAACGCAAGGACACAAGCGACCAATGCACAGGGGAGACGTTGAGGTGCCATTTTCTGGCCTTGCCTCTAAGAAGTATGCTAGATCTTGGCTGTGATATGGCTCTATTCAAGGGGGGAGAGGCTCCTTGATGGTTTTGTGGGCAGCGGAGGGGAATGTTTTACACTAGTTAAGACACCAAATTCTTTGGGGAACAAGGTTTCATGGAGATGCTGTTAAAATAAAATATGACTTGCTCTTAGCCGCCAAGGATGATACCGATCGCTTGTTCTTTAGCCTCAGCCTGTTGTTGCCGAACCAAAATTTTTTTTTTATCGCCTAATGGCTGAGCCAAAGCTGTCAACAATAGGACATCCCTATATTAGAATTACACATGAGGCGTGAGAACTGATTGCTTATTATTTAGCCTAAGCCAAAGTTCCTTTATTGCGATGTTTGTGAGACCAAGCTTTCGAGAACCGATATTCCATGGAGCAACCGTTGTCAAAATGCCTCCATAAAAGGAAAACTCGTACTTCAGGCTTGAGAGACAAATACAATATTAGATTTTCTCTTGGGCCTTTTGGATGAATTATTCCGGGGGCCTAGTCAACTGAGAAATTCGTCTCATCTTCGTTTCATTAAGGGATGCCTTCTCCAAATGTAGGCCAGCGCAAATGTAAGCGCAAATGTCAATATGTAATTTATAATGATGTATAAATTATATATTTACATTATGGTAACGACCATGCTCCCAATGACCCGAGTGTTTGTTGATTTCAGATAAGGTCTATTGAGGTCGAGTGACGACCATGGTCCTAATGACCCGAGTGTTTGATTTGATGCCAACGGGTTGGGGACGTCCAACGTCCATAAGCGTTCATACCATCACCGAGAGCGACGCTAGTCCAACACCGACAAAGGATAAATTCTATCAAATAGATGGTGGCTAGACCTATATCTCATCTTTTAACTCTCAAGGCTATGGAGTAGTCGAATTCCAGCACTGAGCATAATAATAATACAGCAAATAATAGAGAGGGGAAGAGAATATAACCTCGCCTTGGTGTGCTTGAATCACTAGTATTTCAGGGATAGAGGTGCTAAGTGATCGTCAGAAGCTCGTAGGTTAGACGGTCGTCTTGTTTGATATGCACGAATGGATGTAAAAACCCAAAACCAGAATGCCGACCAATGAGCTTCAGCTAGTTAGTCGAGTGTCCATCACTCTGGAATTCAACTTATGAGGAAGGGAAGGTAACAGGCAGGCAAACAAGAGAACCACCAGCAGATAACATCAAAGTATCCTTATCAATGCGCTGAACAGGAAGGTGTTAGTGGCGATGTAGGTGGCAGCTTGAAAGATGGAATTACCGTAGAAACAACAAGAGAGCGCAGTCGAAAATCCCATTCAAAATTCTCGAGTTAAGGATTGGACGGGAGACCCGAACGATCCTGACTGAGCCCAATTTTAGCTATGCTATCGGAGTCCCCTGCTTCTTCAAGAATTTTGTCGTGGGTGATTCTTTGCATGCACGCACATACATAATATATCTCAATGAAATAGGGCAGGGGGGAAAGTAAATCAAGCCAACCAACGACCCATTGCTTGGCAGCACGACGTCGGCTCATCAGTGGAGGGTCAATAAATGTTATTCTTCAGGGTCGCGGACATAGCAAGGACCCCACGAAGAGGTAAACCAATGACCGAAGGTACCAAAAGAAGCGTACAATCGATCTAAGTGAACACCCCATCTGTGATAAGCTCTAAGTATAGACAACCGTGCAAAGAGCTTCACGAATGTATTGTTAGAGGAGGGGAATGAAAGACTTCCCGATCTTCTGAGAACAATGAAGCGATAACAACCAATCCACTAGAGATGATAGAAGGATCGAGAGGAAGGAAACCCTTTTTCGCTGCACCAAATAAAAAATTGCTTTTTTCTTTTTTCTTCTTCTGCGGATCGGGCAATATTCCAGAGGTTGACGTCTTCTTCAGCCAACTGTGCAAGACTCCAAGCGATGGAAATCTTGTTAGCCGATCATACAATATTCCAAACGAAGGCACTCGTCTTCAGCGATGGAAGAAAATAACAAGGATGGCAAGAGGGCACACTCTAAGAATCTTCTCCATAAAACAATTTCACTTCCTTCTTCTCTCAGAAACAAAAGCACACTGATAACTATAACTATCGCAATTCAGATCTGGATTTCAAGAAAACAAGCATGCCCTTCACGTCTACCCTTCTCCCACTACTTATAATCAAGTAGTAGCAGTTGGGGGAGGCTAATGGGCCCCTCTTTTACGAGGGAGTTTATTGGGCCCCTTCTTAAAAGGGTCTTATAGGGGGAAAAGAGATTTATATGGACTCTTCTCCCCCCCTAAAAGGCACAATTAGAACAAGTAACAAGGATGTACGAGAATGAGGCCGGTACATACGCAGGAGGGGCCTCTTGACAATCCAAAGATGCTGAAAAAAAAGAAAAGAACATAAAAACACATGACACGAAGCAAGACAACGATGCTGCTTCTCAAACCTAATAGTGGAAGTGTGGGTTCTTCACGTCAGCTTGAGCTTCGCAAAGTGGCTTGTGACAAGTCTGGATGCAATCTCCTAGATGGTCCTCCATAAACGAGTCCATTCTACCTCAATCATCATCATTATGTCATCCAGATCACATCATACATGTATAACAGTCATAGGGAGAAGGGCGAATAAGGGGATGACCCCTGAACAATTCTGGTCATTGTGAATCTCATTCAGGGCCTTCCCCTATTTCTACTAAGTGGGTATCATTCATGAAAACCCCCAAACTTAATTATATCTTCTGTTATCCGAAAGACCATTTGCTGATAACCTGATGTCAGACATCATCGGGGACGTCTTCCGATGGGTACCGAGACGACTATCTGATACCAAGATGATGTCGGACGTCATCGAGGGTTTGTCCGATGGGTACCTAGATGATGCTCTGATACCATGATGATGTGGAAGGTTGTCGACAACGTTTTCGACAGAAAGATTTCCTGAGGGAAATGTAGCTACGTTATGCGGTGAACATAGGAAGGTGTACGTGCAGGCCCTGACTCGTGGGGTTTTGCCAAAAGCTGAGCTATGGGGAAGATGACTGTTGACGATGATGGTGACCTTCTCACCCTCGTCGGAGCAACAACGTCAATTACTGCGTTGAACAAAATAATTCCATTAGCACTGGCACGAAATGGACGGGATCGACCCGTACCTAAGAATTCATTTGTATCGTAGTTTTCAGGACATAAACTCTCACCTAATCTAACACGATCGCGGTAGAGTCCAGTCGATAATATAATGAATATGTACCTCATCGGTAGTGTCGTCCATCCTCAATGAGCTCGTTGTTGCAGTGACCGGTGCGAGCAAGTGCAGTGGAGACATGTGAGGGAGTGCACCGCGTTGCTCGACAGCTGGTGAAGATGCGTGCTGGAGCACGGTGCAATAGAAGATGAGGATGAGGATGAGTGGAAGTTTGTTCAGATACCTGCATCGGGTAGAGGTAAGGAGCCACTGCTCCGCCCGTTCTCTTCATGTTGGCGTTGCCTCAAGCCACACCTGAACGTGTGCACGGCGATTGCACGGCCGTTTGTCAGCAAGACCTTTGACTGCCGCAATCAATAGATTACTCACCAGGGAGACGATATGAGTGACCTTGTGGAGGGAAATAGGAGCCATCTTCTCTCCCCCCCCTTGTGGCTGCCTCATCGTTTGCAGAATTGTTGCTGGTTGAGAAGGGCGTTCGATTGCTTTGCTGCGAGATCTGTCTCTGCAATTATCGGTGTGCATCCGGTGACCCAAGGGAGATCGTGAGTCCCACGCCAGTTGACCCAATCTGCCCCTATTGGTGACTAACCGTGAGGGCCTCCAAGCACTCGTTAGAAGCCCCTCGAGAACCTTGTCTTAGATTGGGCGGTGGTTCCCTGAGATCTGGCAATGGAACGTTGTGCCGAATTGCAAAGTTCCCCCCCTTCTCATTACTATTGGCGGCGCCTGCCATGTTGACGAGCGCTGATCGTGTGCCACCACTGGTAAACCTGGTGCTTGGATAGGGTTGAAGCCGTTGCACTCGTACCACAACTGTCGTCCATTGTCAGGTGTTGCGATCCATTTGAGCTTGCCTCCGTCGATCCTAGTTGCTCCATGGTGCGTCTCTACATCAGTACTGCTGCTTCACTCCCTCAACTCCACCCTCTCCTAACTCTGTCAATTGATCTTGCCAATCGAGCTATGCCAGGACCCTCTCTAGCACGTCCCCTGCTCTTCCCCACCCGCGATCCGCACAAATCGCATTCGACAAAGAACTGAACGACGAGTACACATGGATGAGGTACGTTGTTCTCCTGCTAGCTAGTTATGCTATCTTCTGCAATATAATTTTTAATTGCTTCTACCACGCTTGGGCTCGAGGTAGGTGAGAGAATTGAGAGCAACTACGAGATCTAGAGCGTCATGTCAGTACCGATTGAGCCCGTCTGTTACGTGCGAGCCCCTACAGATTGATTCCGTTTGGCGCCTTAGACGGCGTCATTCCTCTGATGAGATTTAAGAGGCCATTGTCGCCGTCACCCGGCGACCCCTTCGGAGCTCAGAGTTTGGCACTCGTCATCGAGTTGGGGCCTGGAGGTACCACCGCGTAGGATGCATCATATCTCATTGTAGTTACATACCCTGCTAGGGTTTATCCGTCGGATGATGACACCGTCCACGTTTGACATCACTATTTAGGTATCCAAGCATCGATTCGGCACTACAAGGGCGACATCTGCGACGTCATCCTGCATCAAGACACATCGACATAAACGACCGAGAGGCAGTCGATGCAAGTGACTATTCTGGAAACTGGGTGCGAGTGACGTGATTGGCACAAGAAAGCAATAGCACAAAGCATGACATTGGTGCAGGCGTGAGCACGAACGGTGATAACAAGTCAACAAGGGCGCATTAGTGCAGCATTAGTGCGGGCGCGTGTGGGGCAGTGGCGATTTCTGACTATGGCATTGACTACAGAAGGCCGCGTGAGGCGCGACGTAAGCATGGTTGCGCTATGGCAATAGGCGGCTTCAGGTGGTAAGAATGGCAGTGACACGTGATGCATGAAGTTATACGTCAGGCCAGAATTGCAAGTGCCAAATGAGGGATTCACACGGCACGGCGCATGATGACAACATATAGAGGTTGTTAGTGCATAGACAATAAGCACGTTTGGGGGCCAAACTCACGGACGCAGCGGATTAGCAAACCCTTAGGAGGCGACTCCATGGACACCTGATGGGCAACCTTCCACTAGTATACTGTCGCAGATGTGGCCTATGGTAGGAAGGATCCAACGACACACTGGCGAGAACAGGCCACTTGGCATGGTCGGTTGGGCCCTTCTAATGGGGCTCAACGGTCGCCGGGTCAATTTGCTCTATGCGGTGGAGGGTGTTTTTGGCAGGCTCAACGGTTGCAGGCGTAGGGCCCATGAGGCGCAAGGACGTCTGCGCACCATGCCCACACGCGTGCACCAGGCCATGTTGAATGGTCAGCAAGGCAAGGTGGGGTGTAGTCCAATCGGCACGGATGCTTGCGTAGACCCCAAGACACGATGAGGGTTGAGTGGGTGCACATGCAACACGTTAAGATGAAGGTGGTGTGCAGCAACCTGGCCAGTGGAGTCTCTGTTGGGTTCTAGAGGCCTAGATCTAGATGAATAAATCAAAACGATGCGCAGCGGAAGACTCTTTTTGCGAATCGAACGGCATCGACAAAAACCATTAAAACGATGTACCTTTGCACGAAACTCACTCGTGATTTCTTTGATCCCGGAGCGAGACGAGTTGAGCTGCTCAAGTGTGCAGCCTCTAGACGTATCCACGTGGCCCTCGGCACGTCAGATCTCCTCCTTCTCGTGGACGAGCCCCATTCTTTCTCCGTCGGCATCGTTACGTCCTCTCGATCACATCAAGGATGGAGAGGGGGTGTGGGGAGAGTGGAGAAGAAGGGGAAAGGCCCCTGAACAATTCTGGCCTGAGTGAATTTCGTTCAGGGCCTTCCCCTATTTATACTAAGTGGGAATTTTTCATAAAAACCCCCAAAACTTAAGTATATCTTCCAACGTCCAAAAGACCATTTGCGTGTGACCCTCTAGGCCCATGTATCAGTCTAGTTAACGACTCTAGTGGGCCAATAACCTTTATTAGCCTTCCAAATTAATTAACTATATCATCATATAGATTAATTAATGTCAGATCGATTTAACCCAATCGATAGGTCGAGACTCCGACACGTGGGGTGCCAAGCTACACCTCGTGTCCTAGAAGATATAAATGAGTGTGTATCGACTCACTCTTGGAACCTGTTCATCATTGGTTACCTTGTATGTATAATCCCTCATCCACTTGACGCTCCTTGGACGACTTAGGGTATGGTCAACTGTCAAACCCTAATCGGTCATCCGAGTTAGTACTGATGCATTCGAAAATCATCGGAGAACTCTTCTCCGATATTTCACTGCCTTGGCCAAGGACTTCATTGCATCGTCTTCCTTCAGCTATCGCCTCTTATACCGGGGGTGGACGATCCCATCTTGACCACTCAATCGTCTTCATGTACTTCTTGATGCACCCGAACTAAGACTGTTTATAATCCCATGATTAGAGACTCATTGGCCATAGCCAAAGTACAACCGTCCGTCCACAAGACGTCTTTGATGTCTGAGGTCTAAGGACCACTTACACAACTGTCACGTGAATCAACCTGATAGACAGTTCGGTATAATACCATTCAGGGATTCGTACGGATCAATTCAGTGAACTCTTTCCACTAAAGAGCACCCACTATCTATCCTTAGTGACGCCACACTAATGGCTACGGGATCGGCCATACTCATCATATGAGTGAGGCTAGATAGTGCTATTCTATCCGGATACTTCGATGTCCTTCTCGCGTATCCTTTGAATAGGAATGTTTAGAACACATGCTTAAAGACTAGTGATCTCCGTATTACGATCTCATCATAATTCACTAAGTCCGATCATGTATTCATGGACTTCATTATACGCATCACACGTGCACTATAATGAATATGTTCTATTAATGAATATGGAACGAGATGTGGAATGTGTGATTGGCTTGTCGGCCACCTATATTTCCATCAGTCTCCCCTTCTCTTTTCTTCGCCCCTTTTATTCTTCCTCATTATCTGCTTTCTTCTCCAAGAGACTACGTTTGATGAAAACTTCCTTCCATAAAATATTGAACGAGTCTCGGTCTTCAGGGCACACATCATGACCTGATATATGTGTTGTCATGGAGCCTTACAATAGGGTCCACTATGGGGCCCTTACAACATGGGCCCCTTTCATTAAACAAAATGAAGAAGTGAATGAAACACAATGCATGTACATGATGACACATAGTGACAAGGCATAAGCCTAATACGAACACAACCCAACAAACATAGACACAACAAACAAGAACATGTGAATATGGTCAAATGACAGATTGAACGAGCATGTACCAACAAAAATTAAAATAGCAAAAATACGGATGTGCATCATCCACGGTATTTGAACCGGGGTGTCTTTGCTCGTGCCTTGGCATGCCGGTTGGGCTAGCCGCAAACTGGCGGGGTCGTTGATGATGAAGATACGGACACCAAAGACCTTTCTGATGTAGTGGCCTGGTGCGCTCCATCATGACCCATTAGGGCCATGTATCAGTCAAGTTAACGAGTCATGTATCAGTCAGTCAATATCCTTTATTGGCCTTTCAAATTAATTAATGTTAGGCCGATTAAACCCAATCGCTAGGTTGAGTCTCCCATAAGTGGGGTGCCAAGCTACACCTCGTGCTCTAGAACATACAAATGAGTGTGTATCGAATCATTGATGGAACCTATTCATCATTGGTTACTATGTATGTATAGTCCCTTGTCCATTTGACGCTCCTTGGACGACATAGGCAATGGTAAACTGCCAAACCATAATCGATCATCCGAGTTAGTACTGATTCGATTGGAAATCATCGGATAATTCTTCTCTAGTACTTTACTCTATTGGCCAAGGACTTCATTGTTTCATCTTCCTTGAGTTGTAACTAATGAGCCTAAAAATGATGTGTAATTACGTCGTTGTTTTGGGCTTTTAGACTTATGGAATAAAAATTATAATAAACCTTAATCACTAAATAATGAATATAGAAAGCAAGGGATCAAATGACAGGAAGGCACTAAGCAAGATTTTTTTTCCGATTTCAAATAATTTAATTCAAAAATGAATTAGTTTTCCACTTAATAGACTTTAATTATGTTTATAGTTAATCAAAATTAAGTAGAAACTTAATTTTGATTTTAATATTTTCGGTCAAGACACCCAAGATAGGATAATTTTAATTATAAGATCAGATTAATTCGGATTACTAACTCCCCACTTATGATAAAATTTTAAGACATTTTTTGTGTATTAAAATTGGGAATTAATAATCAAGGAAGGGGTTTTGAAATTGGACTTCAAGATGGATGATTTTTTGGATGAACTTTTATGTTTAGATTTTTTATATATTGAATTAAATTTCTGAACAGTCAATTTTAAAATCTAGAGAGAGAAAATAGACGAATTAACCTAAAGAGAGAAAGTGAAGAATTTGGGGGATAAGTGAAATCCAACCCTAATTTAAAAATCTAAAAATGCAGAATTGTTCCAAATCTATTTAAACCTAAAGATTAAAATCTAGATCTTGAATCAAAATCAAAATGCAATGCTAATTTATTTCAAAACAACTTCAAGGGCATGTATATTTTGCCCATGCCTTGGCGTTTTAGAATCGTTCAAGAAGTTCATTACACAAATTAGAAACTTACAATTTTCAATGATGAATCCAGATCTGTCAACTTCCAAAGCAACTCATGTGTCCTTCCTTGCCCAATCCTTGGGGAGAGCTTCAAAAAGTGATTTTTTGCCTTTCTCCAGACCTCTATTTAAAGATCCAACCGTATGGATCATAGATAGATAAAAGACAAACATGCCCTATGAAATTTCAGCTCAATCGAACATCTAGACCTCAAGATATTATCGTTTTATTGAGGATTAATCTGGGCTGTTTGATGTAACACAACGGTCAGGATTGACACTTTGTATGACGTGCAGAAGGTTGGCTCGAAATGCAAAACGATAACCAGAAATTGATGTATATGATTTTAGTAAATTTTAACAAGAAATACGAAGATCGGCGATGACTTGAGACGTAGAACAATTGGAGGACACAAGACGGGTTTAGTCACGATCAAGCTCCCAATGATCCAAGTAACCAGATCGAAGGGACCGACATGGTGGGGGACGCTCTTCGTCAAATAATGTCCACACTTTCAACGAGTATGAAATGATCAAGTACCGTCAAGAAAAATTAACTAACATAGTGTTCGGTGGCTAACCTAAATATACATTCAATTCTCTCTAGGCAGAGCAACAGTTGTAACCGGCACTGAAAGAGGAAATTAACATTGTAAATAAAGGGGAGATTGAATGGATACCTATTGTTCCAATGCACTGGAAATAGAGAGTCAATGTTGATGTAGAACTAAGCACGTTGAGATAATGCATGAGTTGGCAATCATTCGTTAAAACCCGGTAAGCTTGCGGTAGCTGTCGACTTGATATTGATTGTCCTCCACACTCAAAGACTTGTCAAGTGAAATGCAAGCGAGACAAAAAAATGGGGGGGTCAGTCAAAGTAAACGTTCTCCAAGGGTGAACCGACCAGGGAGGAAATGGAACATCTACTGGAAGGAATCCAGTGTTCGTTCAAGATATCAAGGAAATAGAGGCTGAGAATAATAGGAATGGGGTCAAGTAGAGCCGTCGATGATAGGCAGGCAAGGAGAAATCCAATGATGGGCTCACAAGGGTACTCATAGGGCACAATAGAAGAAGAAGATTTCATAATCGGCGGTCAGAATTTGATCACGAGGAGAAATCCGAAGAGAAAAAAATTAACGCATGAGGAATATTGAATGGGTAAGGAAAGGATCTCGATTCCCAAGCTGACGGAAGAGTACAATGAAAGAATCATCACAGCTCCAGCAGAATTTGAGAGGCAAGAAGATGAGCAACGAGATTGGTGAAGAGAATCAGGAAAAGAACAACGAGATGTTTCCGACGGGAATTTAAGAAGCTTGATTTCCTTTGACTCGATTTGAACAAGGGGGACAAGTACAAGATGGCAAACATAATCTTTTCTTCACGATGCCTTTCTACTTTGGTTCTCCAATAGAACGTCGAATCAGCGGAATAATGAATTGAGACAAATCAACCGCGTGGTGCACTGATACCAAATCCGCCTAGCTTTCCTATTGAATCTGATCCAAATCGGCCTATGAACCACCCAGTAAAAGAAAGTTCAGATGCTTGCATGTGGAGGGATCAGCGACAATAAGTGGCCGAAAATTACAAATTCTCCTTCTCCTTGCAATAACGATGGGATGAAAAGGCTTTTCTTCTTCTTATGCGGCGTATTCTTCTTGTTCAGAATGGGGAAATAGAACCAAGATAACCGATCAGTTGATGAATTCGCAAAAGGCTAAGGATGATTGAATCCGGCGGTCAAGGAATGTCTTTTCTTTGCCAACGCTCCTCCTTGATCAATCAGCAATTCAGCATTCCATAGGGGCCATGATGAAGAAAACCAAGATGAAGAACTTTCAAAAGAAAACAATACAAAACACTCAATTGAGGATAACTGTCAACCAACTTCAGATCTGAAATCTTCAAATGACTTCCTCCTTTCTCCACGTCCACTCTTCCATTCTTATACTAGGGAAGTGGCAATTGTGGGGGAGGTGGCCCTATTGAGCCCTCCTCTTAAGGGAGAGCCCATTGAGCCTCCCTTAAGAGGACTCTTTAGGAGAAGAGAAACCCAACAAGGTTTTCTTCCCCTAAAGAGGACACTAAATCAAATTCAAATAAAGAAAACATTCAGGAGGCTGGTACTCGTGCAGGAGGGGCCTCCCATCAGTCCATCAACGATGAAAACAGAAAACAGGAAAATGACATCTAGAAGTAATTGACACGTATCGAGACGACGATGTCGCTTCTCAAGCATGATAGTGGAATTGTGGATTCTTCACATCAGCTCGGGTTCCGCGACTGGGCTGACGACGGGTCTGGGCACATTCAATTGGATGGTCCTCCATCACGGTTGGATCTATTTTATCTCTCTTAAAAAATGGCATTTTCTGAATGGTTGGCGCTTTTTTTTCTCGTTTTCCCCATTCTCGGATTGCGTTTTGACACTGATAAATTGCAAATTATCATGTTTAATTAATGAATATTACATTACACATTAATGTGTTTTCATGGAAATATTTGAATGTTATCATATATAAATGGAGATAAATAACTTACATTATGATTTTTCTGATTGTTTTGAATTTTTAGTATTCGTTACATGGTATTTAACCTCACTGCATTGAAGAAATAATTTTTTCAGGGCATTAGATAATTGGCCAGAGGTTGGTACGGGTTTCCCTATTTTTCTGGAATTTTTCCCATATTGTTTTTATAATTTTCTGACAATTATTTAGCCAAGAAATGATTTTAGAATTCAAAGAAATGATTTTTATAATTTTTCCATATTTAAATATGATTGTATATATATTAAATTGGAGGTGTCCACGTCATTCGCCCAAAAATTCGGGCGAATGATTAAAAGTAAAAAATTAATAAATTATTGGCTCATTATGGCATCGCGCATCGCGATGCCATAATGAGTGAATCATGATACAATGAAAGTACAAGGCATGGGCGACGAGGAAAAGGTATGTTTTTTTTGTTGTTTTTAACTTTTCTTGTATTAAATGCACGTGAAGAATTGATCTCCCCGTGCATTTATAACGTATGGTTATTCTACGTCAGTTAGCGGCGTGCATTAATGACACACGTGCCGTTAATAATCCATTTCACATTTATCTTTTTAAAGTCAATAGATTCCTCATATGCGGAATTGAGTAGCTGTGCGCATTAAATGCACGCGGCAATCGATTCCACATACATTAAAAATACGGTAAGCTTACCTCCTATTGTCTTTTTCTGATTTTTTAATAAAAACGAAAACATGAGCGCGACGTGGTGCATTTTCCTCCATTCAATTGCAGAATCATTCTCCAATGATTGCGCACTGTGGAAGCACGCAAAACATGTCAGAACATAATCCGAGAATGGGGAAATGAGAAAGGCACCAACCAATCAGAAAATGCCATTTTTAAGAGAGGTAAAAGAGATCCAACGGCCAAGATTAATCCTCAGTAAAATGATGATATCTTGATATCTAGGCGTTCGATTGAGCTGAAATTTTGAGGACATGTTTGTCTTTTACCCCTCTATGATCCATATGGTTGGATCTTTAAATAGAGGTCTGGAAAAAGGCAAAAAATCACTTTTTGAAGCTCTCCCCAAGGATTTGGCAAGGAAGGCACATGAGTTTCTTTGTAAGTCGACAAATCTGAATTCATCATTGAAAATTGTAAGTTTCTAATTTGTGTTTTGAACTTCTTCTTGAACGATTCTAAAACGACAAGGCATGGGCGAAATACACATGCCCTTGAAGTTGTTTTGAAATCAAATTAGCATTGCATTTTGATTTTGATTCGAGATCTAGCTTTTAATCTTTAGTTTTAAATAGATTTGGAACAATTCTGAAATTTTAGATTTTTAAATTAGGTCGGATTTCACTTGTCCCCCAAATTCTTCACTTTCTCTCTTTAGGTTAATTCATCTATTTTCTCTCTCTAGATTTCAAAATGGACTGTTTGGAAATTTAATTCAATATATAAAAAACCTAAATATAAAAGTTCATCCAAAAATTCGTCCATCTTGAAGTGCAATTTCAAAATCCCCTCTTTGATTATTAATTCCCAATTTTAATACATAAAAAATGTCTTAAAATTCTATCATAATTGGGAAATTAGTAATCCAAAGTAATCTGATCTTATAATTAAAATTATCCTATCTTGGGTGTCTTGACCAAAAATCTACTTAATTTTGATTATTTATAAACACAAATAAAGTCTATTAAGTGCAAAATTAGTTCATTCTTGAATTAACTTATTTAAAATTGGATAAAACTTCTTGCTTAGTTCCTCCCTGTGGTTTGACCCCTTGCTTGCTATATGTGTATTATTTAGTGATTAAGGGTATTTAAAAAGTTTATTGTATAAGTTTAAAAGCCCAAATAATGACGTATTTACACTCTTTCGTTTAATAAATGCACGCGGAGAATCGATCTCCGTGTGCATTTATTAAACAATAATCTACCTTGTACCGCAATCGGTTAGCCACGTGCATTAAATGCACGTGGCGAATCGACTACAAGGTGTAGTAAATATAACACAAAGGTTCCCTTTTTTATTAATGCACGTGTGTCGGTAACCGCGTGCATTTAATGCGGCTAACCGACTGTGGTACAAGGTAGATTATCGTTTAATAAATGCACGCGGAGATTAATTCTCTGCGTGCATTAATTGTAGGAAAGAGTTAACTAAAAAATGAATCTTACTTTACCTCGCCGCCCGTGCCACGTTGTCTTTTTAAACAATCATTCGCCCATTATGGCATTGCGCATTGCGATGCCATAATGAGCTAATAATGCTCTCTCTCTCTCTCATTATTATTATTATAAAAAAATATGCACCCACTTATTCGCCCGAACTTCAGGCGAATGATGTGGATGCCACGTGATATAAATATAAATATATTATAAAATGACAAATAAATAAAATATGTATTATTTGAATTCATAAGATCATTTCTTGGCTAAATCTTGGTCAAAAAATTATATAAAAAAAATATAGACAAATTCCAGAAAATTAGTTTAAAAAACCCTTACCAACCTTTAGCCAAGTATTCAAATACCATGTAAAAAATACTAAAAAATTAGAAAAAATAACAAAATCAAAGTGTAAGTTATTTATCTCCGTTTATAAATGATGACATGCAAATATGGCCATTAAAACACATAAATATAATGTAATCTTCATGAATTAAACATTGTAATTTCCAAGTTATTAGTAACCTCTTATATTGATGGTGGATAATCCCATCTTTACCACTCAATTTTCTTCGTGAACTTCTTGATGCATTTGAACTTAGACTATTAAGAATCCCATGATTAGGGACATGTTGGTCATTGTCAAAGTACAATTGTCCATCCACAATACATCTTTTGTGCCTGAAGCCAAAGGACCACTTACACAACCGTGATGTGAATCAACCTGATTGACAATTTGGTATAATACCATACGGGGTTCGTACGGATCAATTCAGTGAACTCTTTCCACTAATTATCACCCACTTTCAATCCTAAGTACACTAATGGCTACGGAAACAGTAATACTCATCATGTGGGTGAGGCTAGCTAGCACTATACTATCCGGATACTTTGATGTCCTTCTCGTGTATCATTCAAATAAGAATATTTAGAACACATACTTAAAAACTAGCGATCTCCGTATTACGATCACATCATAATTCACTAAGTGATGTACTCTCTTTTTGTCATCAAAATTTAAGTGGACCTGCTTTGAAACTTTTCAATAGGTTATACTTCATTATTATAGAAACATAACTTGAAATCTAGACATCCTATCAGTTGAACATCAATGAACACTCCATTTTATCTAACCCTTGAGTTTCAATCTGTCTTCTCCATTTTGTCTTCTCAAGACATTAGGAACATATCTCATAGTATTTACTGCTCATAAAAATTAGAGCTTCAATCCATAATTTACTAAGTCAGATCATTTATTCATGGACTTCATTATAAGCATCACACATACACTATAATGAATATGTTCTATTAATGAACATTGAATGAGATGTGGAATGTGTGATTGGCTTGTCGAGCACATATATTGTCATCACTTTCACCTTCCCCTATAAGGATCTATAAGATCCTAAATATTCCTTGTTAAGATGGGAAATTTGCTCTTTATCTATCGCTCACTGTTTCTCTGTCACTTCCCCCTCTTTCGTTGAATCGCACAATCTCTCTCTTTACCTTGTCTCTTCTCCCCCTTGGGACACTCTCTCTATCACTATATCTCATCTCGGTTTCTCCATCTCTATTGCATTATCTCTTAATTGCCACCTCTCTCTTGTTAGTGCGTTCTCTCTCGCCATCTCTCTCTCTGCTGCATTCTCTCTTGCCATCTCTCCCTCTCTTTAATGTTCTCTCTCGCCATCTCTCTCTATCTATCACAATCTCCCCCTATTGTTTCTATCTCTTTACTCCATTCTCCCTCTCTTCTCTCTCTAAAATCTTTTTCTCTTGGGGTAGTCTAACCCACACCATTCGCTAAACCAGTGAACGGCTAAGTTAAAGTCAAGTCAATGGTCAACTTAAGGAAGAATCAATGGTCAACTCAAGGAGAAGTCAACGATCATCCAAAATCTCTAGCAATCGACTGTGGACCCGCATCCATATGGCCGTCCTGCATCAATAACACTCTTCTAGTGTGACTTATTTCAACCAGATTCACAAATAAATTATATGAATTCATGACACAATAGGATGACTAAAGATTTGTGTTTGATACTAAGACCGAACCTTTAGTACTAGTTGAGATTTCTTGACTAAATTTGTAATGTGAATTTATAGACATAACGGAACGCCACCAAGAAAAACCAGATGGCAGACCAGTAAATCTTCGACTTAGTTGGTGTCAGGCACATCCGCTGAACTTGCAAGGCCAAGGTAAAATCGAATGGAAATCGAATTAATAAAAATATTTTAATTCGTATCTTAATTTCAGTTAGTACCTGTTAGGTCTAACCCCCTACCCTTGCAAGGCCAATAGATTATATATATCCTAATAAACAAACGTATGGCTGGCTTGAGCTGGAGTAGGCTGGCCATTTTCGTAATGCAAGTGCCGCCTCGTATTGGTAATGAGGAGATGGCCCCTATTATTTCAGTTTTAGAATCCCTAAGTCATCATTTGACTTTTATGCATTATTTTGTGGTTTCTCACTATTTACTCATCGGTTCCCAGTCAGAATGCAACGATATCAACGAAATCGGTTGATGCGGAAGCAAATAATAAGAGGTTAACACAACGCTAACGGCGACGTCATTTTCAACAATGCTCTGATAATCACTGGATGGTATATTTAATTAACACTGGATAATCACGTTCGTCGATGGCTAAAAAAATTAAAACGGCCTTTCAACATATGACAAAACCATGCGAAAAACATATCCAACAGCCCAATATAGCTGTAGGCGAATGAAAAATGTGGCCGGCTGTTGGGGTGTGTCAGCCCCCCCATTACGGGAATGTGAAGGGGGAGGGCTTGACTAGTCAAACCCCAATAAAGGAAGGGGGAGTTGAAAAGTTTTAACCCCCCTCCTCTTGTCTCTTTGTGGGAATATGAAGAGGCTTCTTTGGAGAATATGAAAAGGCTCTTGGCTTTTCATATTCCAGACCTTTCAAATTCCCTGAAACTGTAATTGGCCCTCTATATATAGAGGGCAAATCTATTCTGAAATGCAAGGCATATGAGTTTTCTGTTCATTCTTCTTGTCTCTTCCTCTCTTCTCCTCTCTCTCTCTCCTTTGGTTTGTCTTCATCACTCCTTGGTGGCCGCTCCCTTGTCTTCGGAGTTTGAGGAGTTGCTCCGCAGCACCATACGAGAAGTCGTTGCCCTGCACCAAGAGCCTTGCACGTTGACGTCACGCCGGTGACGTAAAGAGGTTCTTGTTTCCTGTCTCTATACGCCGACACAGTTATCACGTCCGAGTTGATTCCGCATTTCACCGTAGCGTCTTGGGTCGTTGTTTCTCTTCAACGAGTTACAACACCGGCTCATAGACTCCTGACTCATTCAAAATGAGAAATTCGGCGCCATTTTTTCTGTTTGCACACTTGAGGAGGAGAGCGCGGTCTTCCCGAGCGTTAATTATGGGAAACGGTTAAGCTTCGGATATTAATCTTCACCTTGTCTCCCGTTTCCATGTCTTCAAGCAGTCCGCTCTAATTCATATTCTCTCAGTTTTCCCTCTCTACGTTTTCTCCCCCATCTCTTCTTCCTCTATTCTTTCTTGAGTTGATACCTGCTCCCGGTCGTCGGGAGAACGACATCAAGTTCAGACCAAGATAAACGACATCCATCTGCTTCGGCGAGTGCCATGGAGCAGGGCTTCTCACGCACGTGCGTGGCAGAACCTTGTTCTCTTAGTTTTACATATTTCTCATCGTCCAATCACGAAAGAGGATAGTCCAGCTGGCCGCGACCCATTTCCTTTTCCAGTTTTAGTTTTCATCCTAACCCGCATACCCTTTTTAATTCCTCTTGTTTATCGACGTCCGAATGATATTTATTTCAGCCCCTAGGAAGACGACTGCACCATCTACATGGGCGTGAGAAGCGGCGTGAGCGTAGATCTGAAGATCGATGTCGGGATTTCTGTCCAAGCATTACTTTAATGGGATCGCTCGTCCTGGGATTTCTTTTTTTAACTTGGCTTCCTTGGTGGCTCTGTCTGGGAGTGCAAATCCTGCAGCGGCTTTTCACTGCGGCAAACGGGGGATCTGGGCACAGAAGCACAGGCGTGTTCAGCCATCGCCGTGCGCAGAGGATAGCCCATGCCGATGTGAGCGTCCGTCATTGCCATCTCAAGAAAGATCTCTTCCAGCTTGATGGCGGTCCAGATGTCTGAGTAAACTATGTATTTATCTATTAATGTTTCTTGGCTTGTATGTTTGCTATGCAGGAGAATATCCATATCGAGGGAATCCCGGCGTCTCTGCCGCCGACATACATAGGTCAACATTCTCAGGCAAGAGACCCACGATGCGTATTTTTCTTTAATCGGGATGCCTTCGTTCTCTCGTGTGCTGCAATCAGGTCTTCCCCCGTTGACGCGTGTTCTTGCTCCAGGTGAAAAGAGTAGCCGGCTCTGGGCTGACGGAAGAAGACATCCTGCGGCTTCTATGGACCGTAAATTACTCGCCCGTCCGCGGAAAAGATGCGGAATCTTGCTCCATTTGCTTGGTACAAAGAATAACCATGCATTTTCCTTTGCGTTTCTTTCGTGATAATATGTTTTCTTGCCACATGTCTCTCTCACTGATGCCGCAGCAAGACTATGAGATAGGAGAAGAGGTGGCGACACTGCCGTGCATCCACAAGTTCCACACCAAATGCGTTGCAAGGTGGCGTACGCGAGCCAATGCTTGCCCAATGTGCAAGAACGAGGCCCTGCCACCCTCGTGCTGAGATTCAGACTAAACTTGTACTTGATGGTGCCTGATGAAACGCAAAAAAATGTGCAATGAAGTTTTCCTATCTTGTGATAAATAAATACGACATTCGAGCCAAAACTTTGGCACGCAAGAGGTCCTTTTAGAACATGTAACGTCATTCTGATTCTGTAGATGAGCTGAATACCCAAAGAACTTCTGAAGGCCATCCTTACCCTTCTTAGAGAAATGATCCCTAGGCAATCCCGTCCCTGGTCGGGATTTGTGCATATTTTTTTGCCCGTCCTCGAGGCCGGAGACATGGGAAGAGAGATCCGTGACTTTTCTCTATTCTTTCTTCGCTATCCAATTGTTATATTTATTTTGACAGAATAATATAACAATTGGATAGCGATGAAACACTACAACTCATTTCGGTCTGATTTTGGTCGACCAGAGGTACACTTCAACTCATTCAACCAGTTTCCACTAATCTTGTCGAGGAGAACCCTTGGTTTCTCAATACCACAAAGGCTTATTGGGACAACGATATTCCGCCGTTGAGAAAAAAAATCAACTTCGCCGTACTTACAAGAGTTTAGGCGCTTAAGGGTTCGGTATGGGGATGTAAGAAATTAAGCAGTTGGTAAAAAGTTTAAAACCAATTTTACCGTTGAGAAACGATCTGTTCGCCGCATTAGTTGCCATCTATTGCGGGATCCATAGACCGAGAGCATACTGTCGTCCTCTTCGCCTTTTCTGCATCCATTGACAGGCGCCGAAATCAACGAACGCACCCACTCTTTAGCAAGTTGATAAACAAAATTAAGCCTGTCAATATTTTACGAGCTGGTAGTGTTTAAGAAACCAATAGTAATGCAGTATGGCTTTCCCCTCGTCGGCTTGGACTAAGTCTTTATCTCCCTCAAAAAAAGCAACTTGCGAGTTCAGGAAAGTTTGTTCCGCCGCCAGGGATGATTCCGGCTGCTTATTCATTAACATTGGCATGATATTGCAAAATTAAACAACAATTTTTTTATTGCCCGAGGGTTGAGACCGAGCTTTCAATGAACCGATATTCCACGGGGCAGCAGTTGTCAAAATGCGCCCAATAAACGAAAACTCGTACTTGAAAAGAATTTCTGACAGAGGTTGGAGAGAAGGTAGAAGAATTGAAGAGAGGAAAGAAGAAGGCACCAAGAAGAGAGATGGAGATTAAATCATTGTATTCCGCAAATCATTCAGCTTACATGGGTTTAATATTTATAGTGTAATATCATAGCCGTAAAATAGAAAGTTACCATTTTAATTATATAACCGTTGTAACAAATACAAAGGTTATATATTTGAATAGGTCGATTTAATCTCGACCGTTATAACTAACTTGGGTGCACTAATCAACCACCGTTGATCGGTGCCGCAGTCTTTGCTGTTATAACGGATCTATTAAATCCTGACCATTATAATAAAGTGGGTGCACTGATCTCGATCGTTGAGTCGATCTCGTGCTCCCTCTATCTACGATTTCATCCTAAAATTCTAGGTTTAATCATGGCCCTCTATGTTTAATCCTAAACTATCTTTGAACCTATATTAGATCCTAGCCACTAATTCTCTAACGAGTATATGATATTTATTTATTTCATTACTAATTAACCTTGATTAGTCCCTATTCGGCTGCCCTCTGATTTGGGCGAGTTAGCGCGCACTTGCTGCTGACTCCTTAACAGTACTGATGGCTTGGGAGGATAATGCAGTATTAGATTTACTCTTTCAGGCCTTTTGGATGAATTATTGCTCGGGCGTAGTCAACTGAGAGAATCGTCTAATCCATGTTTCATTAAAAGAGTGGTTCTGCAAATGTAGGGGCGCCGCAAAGATAAATCTAAAATTCACAGATGGCGCGTAAAAGATAAATATAAAGTTCTTAGCCGCCTGGGATGATTCCAAATGAATTAGCAAACCGTTTCTTTGGCAAGTTGATAAACAAAAATTAAGAGTGTTGACTTTTGCTCAGCTGGTGGCGTTTAACAAACTAGTAATGAAGCAGTGGGGTGGCCTCTTGGCTTGGACGAAGTCTTCAGCTCCCTCGGAAAAAAAGCAACTGATGACTGCAGGAGAGTTTGCACCGCCTTTCCGATCTAACTGGTTGACCTTGTGCCAAATTATTCTTTCTCTGATAGTTTCTTCACACCACTGGTGCTAAAGATTGGGTTTAGAGATTTTGTCAAAATAACTCGTCACGAGGCCGACCGGCAGTTAGTGGCCCATGGATGTGCCATCTCATGCTGTCAGAATCCTAAGCCGCTGCTATTATCAACTCTCTTGATCTCACACAGAGAAAAATGATTTAAGTTATCACTCTCTTGATCTCACAAAGAGAAACAAGAAGAAAGAACACTTTGTGAGAGGAAGGAACCTTGATGCACACAGCATACAACAACAATAGAACACATACATATTTATATGCACTCCCCCATAATTGCTTATGGATTTAAACTCAGCATGGCCACACACATGTCCATCTACTTGGTCTTCCAAGAAACTCAGTGTTCTGCTCTCCTTGAACTCAACTCCTGCCTCCACATCAGCCTATACCATGCTGACTTGTTCTTTGTTGACTTATTCCAAATAACCAACTCCTAAATTAACTAAGTCAAGATTCATTGTCCAACACCAGGTGCTGGGGCATCTGTAAGATGAAGGTTTTATGCATATTTGGCGGAGGACATGGCGCTAGGGGGGAATGGCAAGGAAAACCTGCTCGCATCTGGTATTCTGGGAAGGGGCTATTCGTATTTTCTTAACACCGTGTGAAAAACAGGCAGAAGATTACCACACCTTGACTTAACTCAGTGATAATCAATTAGTGTTGATATTTTTATGTACATAAGTTACTGTGTCCAAGATTGTTTTGATATGTACATCCGAAAATTCATTGTCAAATGGGATACTCATTTCTCATGGATTAGCCACCCATCTCGCTATTTTTTCTGTCATTTTGTGCCAATGTGTGTCTTTCTAATGCAGGACAATCTCGCAAACGTGGGTTGACAGTCTAGTGTCGACGAGTCATGGGCATCTGCTGTTGGAGATTTTGGATGACTATTGAATCTGCTTGAGTTGTCTGTTGACTTGTTCAGAATTCACTGTTGAGGGGTCCAGTGAGCAGGGAAGTGTGTCCAAGGAGCGACTTGCCAGAGAGAGAGAGGTTTAAAAGGGAGAGAAAGAGAGGAAACTTATTAGAGAAAGAGGGGAAGAGGTTGCGTGTGATAGAGAAAAAGACAGAGATAATGCGATAGAGAGAGAGAGAGCTTGATAGAACAAGTGTGGCTGAGGGAGATTGTGGGAGAAAAAAGTGTAAACGAGAGAAAATAGAATGAGCATAAAATAGAGAAAGAGAAAGCGTGAATGATTGAGCGTGTGATTAAGTAGAAGATTAGGCAACATAAAAAGAGGGGGCAGGCGATGAAGAGAAAGAAAGGGCGATTAAGTGAGAGCATGGTAGAGATAGAGAAATAGAGAAGAGAGAGAGGGCGATTAAGAGAGAGCACGGTAGAGATAGAGAAATAGAGAAGAGAGAGAGTGATATAGAGAGAGAGAGGGCGATTAAGAGAGAGCGGTAGAGATAGATAAATAGAGAAGAGAGAGAGCCATAGAGAGAGTCATAGGGAGGAAGAGAGACAATAGTAAAGAGAGAGAGTGCACGATTCAAGAAAGGGAACACAACGGAGAAGCAGCGAGTGATAGGGAAAGAGGGAGAACAACAAACATAGTGTGATACAGAGGGTGGTGGTAACGATGTCAACGCACCACCTTTGGACGCGCCTCCATCGTCATCCAACATGTCTCGCATCATGACTCGTC
This sequence comes from Wolffia australiana, assembly GCF_029677425.1. Classification (NCBI taxonomy): domain Eukaryota; kingdom Viridiplantae; phylum Streptophyta; class Magnoliopsida; order Alismatales; family Araceae; genus Wolffia; species Wolffia australiana. The sequence continues at coordinate 3,427,035 of NC_135835.1, forward strand.
GCCAACATCAACTGCAGAACCACCCTGATAACGACCAAGTCAACGCACCCGCATCAGTCGTATCTCCACCTACACACAATACGTCACGCATCATGATACGTCGTCAACGCCAGATCCAGAACTGCCCTTTGACGTGACACGATAACACGTCATCTATCTTATCTTATTTCTTGTATTTTCTCTTTCCTCTAAGGCCTATGTGTGGGCCAATGTTGCACGGTATACTTGGTGAATCTATTTTCAAGAATTGAAGTCTTATTCTTGTTGGAAGATTTTCCCTAACTCGCCCCTCATCTTGGGTCGCCGCTGCCGCCGCTCGTCATTTCCACCGTCGGCCCTCTTCACGCAGACCGCCACCTGCGCAAACCATCGCCCGTGCAGGCAAGCCGCTCGCATAGGCTGCCCGTACGTGCAGGCTAGCCACCCGTACGAATTGCCACCCACGCAAGCCGGCCGCTCGCACAGACAAGCTGCCCGCGTTGGACCATAGTCCGTGGAGTCAAGCCACCCGCATGGACCGAGCCGCCCATGCCAGCTGACCGCCCGCATGCAGGCCGCCACCTAGGCGTAGGCCACTGCCCCCGCAAGCCCGCCTGCGTGTCGATCGCTGCCCACACCAACCAGCCGCCCTACACCCTAGCCGCCCTCGGCCGCTCGCACCCGCCGCACACTCGGCCGCCTGCGCCCGCCATGCGCTTGACCACCTGCGCCCGCTTGGGCCTACCGTGCACCAGGCCGCCTGCGGGTGCCGCGCCCTGGTCGCCTATGCCAGTCACGCCCCCGGCCGTCCACGCAGCCACTTGCTGCGCACATATCGTTGGATCCACGACACCCTGTCGAAGTGCATGTCAATCGCCAGTGCCAACGACGCGTCAAGAATCTCTCGCAACATCATCACGCACTAATCTGGTGCTGAGGTACTTCTACACTCTTTGGTGTCCCGTGTTCTTTATCTAGTGTTCCTCGAGAGTTCATCCACCACCATCGGGTTTGCTTTGGATTTTGAATTTTCAAGTGACTAGTTGAATAGGTTTTTGAATCTTCAAGTGGACGATCGTTCAAATTTATTGATTTTGGTGCTTGGCATCACCGCGGTGGTTGAAGACAGTACTCCCGCCCTCAACGAGGAAAGGGGCTGCACCATCACTATTTCATCGGATTTAATTCTTTAGACTCGATCTTGTGATTTGTGGTCTGGTTTTATCCTACCCACTCCTGAGTCGGCCAATATCCTACACTTGTTGTCATCTCGTCCCGTCTCCTCTATTCATCATGCATCAACCCGTTCCGTCTCCTCGATTCATCCTGCATCAGAGGGGTAGCACACGAGAAAGAGAGAGAGAGAGAGAGAGAGAGAGAGAGAGAGAGAGAGAGTGAGAGAGAGGGAGAGTGTGTGTGTGTGGGTGAGAGAGATAGCTAATAATGAGAAAAGGCAGTATCTAGGGGGAACATATATTAGGATTTAAAGAACTCGTAAATGGTAATTAGAGATATTTTATAAAATTGATGATACAGTAAAATGAGAAATATAACAAGATATATTATATGTAATAATGGATCTATATGATTTTTCTTAAGAATCAAATAAGTGGGCGAATGAGAGGGAGATCTAGTAAGAGAGACGATTGAGAGAGAGAACGGGGAAAGAGAGAGCGATTGGGAGAGAACTAGAAAGAGAGACGATCGAGAGAGAAGGGGAAGAAAGAGGGCGAATGATAGAGAGCAGCACCAAGATGGATAGAACCCGCCCAAGAGAGAGCAGCCCAAAGAGTTGGAACACGAGAGAGAAAAGAGAGGGAGAACGTGATAGGGAAAGAGTGAACAATAAACAGAGAAGATTGAGAGAGGGAATGTTGTAGAACAAGAAAGAGAAAGGGAAAAAGAGAGTTATCGACGGTCTGTGGCTGGTTGATTGAACGGAGACAGGTGGGCCACAAAGGGAGGCCCCGCGACCCGTCAAAGCAGAAGAATTACCATGCACGTCCATGACACATGGATGCCGTCAATGCCAGGTTGACGAACTAGACTTCGTTTATTACTGAGTTTCTCTTAGGGATCAGCGGAGGATGGTTCTGTGAAAAGAAGAAAAAAAAACTTCCATCTCCTTGGACTCCTTTCTCTTCCCACCATCGCCGTTGCCAGGGACTAGGAGATCAGAGCCCTTTGGATCCAATGCCACGCGCTGAACCACACCGCGCTGGTTTCTGGTAACCCGCCACTGCCATCACGGGACAGCTGCTTGACGCCCCATCGCATCGGGATGCCTAAGATGTCCACACCTCTATCGCACGTCTCTGTGTACCCGAGCTGCGCCGCCCAACCACCGCCACTGCCCCCGACCCGCCACCGCCTCTGTCCCACCTGCATGCTGTCCTCGCTCTGGCCGCACGCCATCGCTGCGCCGCCAGTGCCCCGCTAGCACGCCACTGGCGCCCCGCCAGCACATCGCCTGCGCCTCGCGTGCTGGTGTGCGCCCACGCCTTGCTGCCCCGCCACACTCTGCTCTCGCTGGTGTCATGCGCCACCCGTGCTCCGATCACTTATCGCCAAGCTCTGGTCACATGCTTACCGTGCTCCGACTACACCGACAGTGTGGCGTTTGTGCCTCATCGCGCCACCACCAGTACCGCTACATACTTCGCTGCTCGAGTGCCGCCCCCACCATTGTGTCACGCTCACTTGCACCAATGGTCTGTTCCTCCACTCACTAGTGACTTCTGTTATCTCATCCAGCATTTTTTGCGATGTTTTTCCTCCGCCATCGGAATTACTTGGTTTGGTTAGAAAAAAGGTGTGTGTTTCTTGGTTTTCTGGCCAATCGGGATTTTAAACGGGGGCTTCGTTTTCACCAGGAGGTTGTAAGATAGCATTCCCCCCCTCGAACAAGGAGAGGGGCTGCACCATCCTCAATTTTTTCCATTCTTAAAGGTTTAAACCGATTGAGTGATTCTACGGCTCATTTTAATAACATTTGCTAGCCCCTTTTAGTTGACCTCATCGACGTCCACCCTTGTTGTCTTGCATAAACTTGGTATCAAAGCGCAACCTGTGTTAGCCTCTTCCCCTACGTTGTAGGTATTGTGTCGCATTCATTCATCATTCCAGCTCATCATGGACTTGCGTTTGGGCAAATGTGTCGCAGTGATATATGATCAGTCCGCAGATACTCGTGAGGATGTTGTTCCCAATCAAGATCTATCTCCCTCTTCTACCCCTTGTGACAATGTAGGTCGCATATTAGTGGTTGTTCAAAACGGTCTCCGAGGTGTTAATACCCGTATAACCAATATGGATAACCATCTAACCAATTCAATAGAGACGGTTAGTGAGCGAACTCGTGTATTGGAAATGCGAGGGCGTGATAGGCCTTGCCACGAGCAAGGTGACTCACACCCCCCCCCTATGACCGAGTGCACAAAGTGAATAATCATGAATGCGACGATCACCTGCCACTTGAGACTAGGTCCTGAGGGCATGATCGTAACCATCCCAATCCCGATGATACATACCCCGAGGATAAACCCCAAGTGGTAGGAACCGTCCAACCCGTGATAATCCCCATCTAGCAGAGAACAGAACCCAAGGACGTGATATGAATCATGTCAATAGGGATGACCCTTAATTGTCGGAAGGCAGACCTCATTTTCATGATCGCGATCGACCCCAAACGGATAACGTCAATTGGCGCCAACAGATCCAAACAAGCGTCAGAGTTGATGTTCCATATTATGAGGGCTCGTGTGATTCAAAGGAATACCTTGACTAGGAGTCTAAGCTGAATAGTTACTTCAAATGGTGTGATATGCGCAACTAGCAAAGGGTCCAATATGCTGAGATGAAATTGGGTGGGCAAGCCAAGATCTTTTGGGAAAACCTTGAGTTCTCACTACAGAACCGTGGCGATGAACCTATAGAGACCTGGACACAAATGAAGGATAAACTCCGTGAAAAATACATCCCCATTGCATATTTAGATAACCTATAAGATCAAGGGCTCAAACTCCAACAGGGTAAACATTCGATGGCTTATTATATTACACAATTTGAAGAGTACTATATGTGATGTAGGATAGAGGAGAACCCACGTGTGGTCATTTCACGTTTTCAAACCGGCCTTATCCCATACTTGGCGACTGAGTTGCTAGTGCAAAAGGCTACCACATATGAGCAGGCTTACCAAATTTTGTAAGACATTAAGTTATGTCAATCCCTTCACCATGCCACCTTTGGGCTCAGTCATCCCATACTCACTGACCGAGCGTACTCTTCCTATCCTACGCGCACAACTCCTCGCCTTCTAGCCCCACCTCATCCCACACGTGTACCTACCCCGATCGGCCGCTAGTCGTACTTCATCATCCATGGACTCCATGGCAAGGGCATCCCCCATACTCAGCCATCCCCAACTGGCCAATCGAGGTGCTTTAAGTCCAAGGCCGCTGCCATCAGGCTTCCCAATGCTCATCTAAAACACTACACATTGGATTGATTGTTCAGAACTAGAACCTTCCCCGGACAATCAGGATATTGATGAGGAAGAATACTGGGTTGACAGTTACATTGTAGATGAGTGTGTCGACGACGATGGACTAGTGGGTTTTATTGGTATTACTGAGTGTCCAGTGTCATTATCCCGATGCAATCCATCCACCTCCACTAGGGGAACTGTCCGCTGCACCCTCACCCAACCTTCTACCGATGATTCTACATTGAGGATGTCCATATTCTATATGTACGTCAAAATTGGCGAGAAGACGTGCAAGATGATTATCAATAGTGGTAGTTGTATAAATGCTTTTTTTGACACGATGGTTGCCCGCCTAGGGTTGCCTTTGATTGACCACCCACACCCATACCATGTCTCGTGGATTGATGCCACCTCTATCCCTGTCAAAAGCCAATGCCTCATCCCACTCAAGGTACAATCCTATGAAGAAAAGGTCTTGTGTGATGTTTTACCAATGAAGGTCGGTAGCATTATCCTGGGTCATCCATGGCTAGTCAACAATGATGTACAACTCTTTGATAGAAGTTACATGTGGTCATTCAAACATCAGGGCAAGAAGATAACTTGGCATCGTTACACCCTTAGGCCTAAAGTGTCCCTCAAAGCCTACCTCATTAGGGTTGTATCTTCTTGAGGGGCGTTAATTGCAAAAAGAATTAGATAATGAATCCTCTATTTGTCTTGCCATGATTCCCGATCATTCGATTAGTGATACCTCCACCCCTTTACCAGAACTCACCGAGTTACTAGTTGACTATGAGAGTATTTTCCCCGAAGAGCTACCCAATGCTCTTCCACCCATGCGCGATATTCAACATGCCATCAACCTTCTTCTTGGCTCCTCCTTACCAAACCTCCCTCATTATAGCATGGACCCTACCCAGTACAAAGAGCTGCAACGAAAAGTTCAGGAATTACTGGACAAGGGTTTTATCCAAGAGAGTCTTAGTCCTTGCACCGTCCATGCGCTCCTAACCCCCAAGAAGGATGGAACTTGATGCATGTGTATCGATAGTAGAGCCATCAATAAGATCACAATTAAGTATAGGTTCCCCATCCCTCGTGTCGATGACATGTTTGACATGATGGCAGGTTCTGTGATTTTCTCTAAGATTGATCTTAAGAGTAGTTATCACTGAGTAAAAATCTGACCCGGTGACGAGTGGAAAATCGCTTTTAAACCCAAGGATGGACTATACGAGTAGAAAGTCATGCCCCTTGGGTTATCAAACGCCCCTAGAACCTTTCGATGAACCACGTCCTTAGACCCTTCATTAATGAATTTGTCATTTCATACTTTGATGATATTCTCATCTATAGCAAGTCTAGAAGTGATCATCTCTCTCATCTATGCTAAATATCTGAAGTCCTCAAGGCCGAGCGGCAATATGCTCACCCTAAGAAGTGCTCGTTCTTGGTTGATCACATATCATTCATTGGATTTATCTCATCAGCGCAAGGTGTTTCTGTGGATCTCATAAAGGTAGAAGACATCACCAACTAGACTACCCCTAGAACCGCACATGATGTACGCAGCTTCCATGGCCTAGCTACATTCTATCGCCGCTTTATCCCAAACTTCAGCACCATAATGGCACCTATGACCAAATGTTTGAAGGGTAACCACTTTTAATGGACTTTGTTGGCCTACCGATCATTTGGTGAGATCAAGACCAAGACGACGCAACCACCCATCCTTCACTTGCCAGATTTCAATAAGGTTTTTGAAGTCGCATGTGATGCTTCTCGACTAGGAATTGGGGCTGTCCTAAGTCAGGAAAACCAGCTCATTGCATTCTTTAGCGAAAAGCTGAATGATGTTAAGCTGAAATATTCCACTTATGACAAGGAGTTTTACACTATTGTCCAGTCTCTGGCGTCATTACCTTCACTGGCGTCATTACCTGCTCTCTACAGAGTTTGTTATTTATTCTGATCATGAGGCATTGAAGTACCTTTATTCCCACCAAAAGATCAATCCTCGACATGGTCGTTAGGTTGATTTCATCCAATCTTATAACTTTGTTTTGAAACACAAAAGGGGTTGAAATCGGGTTGCCAATGCCTTGAGTAGGCGAACCCACCTGCTAAATGTTATAAGAGTTGAAGTGATCGGCTGTGAGCAGATGAAAGAATATTATTTAGATTGTCGTGATTTCTCCCCTATCATCCAGTCCCTCGATACCAGTCCCACACCACAGAACAAAGATTTTGTCCGTGAGGGTTGCTTCCTCTTCTATGGTCGTCACCTATGCATCATGCGCACATCACTTAGAGACTTCCTTGTGAGGGAAATACATGTCGGGGTACCGCGGACACTTTGGTCGTGATAAAACCATCGCCTCTATTGAATATCAATTTTCTGGCCTAATTTGAAGCGAAATGTTGCAAACATCATTGCTCAATGCCGAGTGTGCGCCATGGCTAAGCAGGTCAAGCGCAATACTGGCCTCTACACTCCCCTCTCGGTCCCTCATAAACCTTGGGATGATGTGAGCATTGACTTTGTATTGGGACTTCTGCGCACTATTAGGCGTCATGATTCAGTTATGGTTGTTGTCGATTGATTTTCAAAAATAGCCCATTTTATCCCTTGCTCTAGAAATTTTGATGCCTCTCGTGTAGCACAACTCTACTTTAATGAAATTGTTCGCCTTCATGGTCTACCAATGAGTATAGTGTTAGATAGAGATGTGTGTTTTACTAGTTACTTTTGGAAGACTCTTTAGCATCTTCTTGGCACCAAACCGATGGTCAGGCGGAAGTTGTCAATAGGAGTCTAGGCAATCTCCTCCGGTTTTTAGTTTGGGATAACCTCAAATCTTGGGACGGCACTATTCCACACGCTGAATTTGCCTGCAACGCATCAGTCAATCGCACAACTGCTATGAGTCCTTTCAAAACCGTCCACAATCACCCACCTTGTAAACCTACTGATTTAATACCCTTGCCCCCCCATGCCTTTGTGTATGATGATGGCGATTTTTTGTGCACCATATTAGAAGTTTGCATGCAGACATTCATCATCACATCATGAGTAGTAATGCATCATATAAACAAGCCGCAGATTTACATTGTCGTTTTCGAGCATTTAACGAACAGGGAGGGTGATATGGTAATGGTAAGAGTAAAGCCAGAGAGGTTTTCTTCTGGGCTAGCTACTAAGCTTCATGCTCATAATGCCGGGCCATTCCCAGTTCTCGAATGAGTAGGGGAAAATGCTTGTGTTGTCGGTGTACCCCCTACTTGGGGAATTAGCCCGAGGTTCAACGTCTCTGATTTTGTCTTCTATCCCTCCCCACCTCCTTCATCTAATGTCCAGTCCCTATTCTTACCCTCTCTAGAGAGCGAGTTTGCCAAGTCCACTCCCCCCTCTCTATCATCTGATTGGCACAAAAACATCGAGGAGATTATAGACGAAATAATCACTGTCATCGAGAGTGGGCCGGTACGAAAGTTCTTGTTCATTGGAAGGGAAAACCATCCGCTAACGACTCTTGGATCTCCGAGAAGGAATTAAGACACCTGCACCCAGATATGGTGGATCCACTTCCCCCCCTGCACACTAACTCGTCGGAGTCATGTTCTTCTCACCATGGGGGAATTGGTGGGGCACAAAGGGAGGACCCGTGACCCATCAAAGAAGGATCAATACCAACTACGTCCATGACACGTCAACACCGTCAACATCAGGACGATGACTCAGACTTCGTTTATTATTTAGTTTTCTCTCAGGGTTCAGAAGACAATGTTTTTTTTTAAAGAAGAAAAAAAAGCTTCCGTCTCCTTGGACTCCTCTCTCATCCCGTTGTCGTCGCCACCGCCTCCGCCGGCCACTGCTGCCTCCAAGGATGAGGAGATCAGAGCCCTTCAGATCAATCGCCGCGCGCTGAACCACACCACGCTGGTTGCTAGTCACCTGGCACTACCGTCACGGGACCGATGCTCGACGCCCCTCAGCATCGCGACGTCTCTGTGTGCCTAAGTTGTGCCGCCCAACCACCGCCACCGCTCTCAACCCGCCACCATCGCTGGTCGCCCACCGCCGCCTTTGGCAAGCTGCCATTCAACAATGCCGCTGCAACTGTCCCCGCCGCTAGCGTCCCGCCTCTACGCCGCCTCCGTTTAGCCTGCATGTCGTCCACACTCCTCTAGTGCCCCACCAGCATGCCATCTGCGCTCTGGCCGCAGGCCACACAGTGCGCCGCCACTGCCCCGCCTGCACGCCACTAACGCCCCACCAGCACATCGCCTGCTCCTTGTGTGCTGGTGTGCGCCCTCGCCCTGCCCACGCCTCGTTTGCGGGCCTCGTTGTCCCGCCACACTCTGCCCTCGCTGGTGCCACACGCCACCCGTGCTCTGATCACTCATCGCCAAGCTCTAGTCACACACTTCCCGTGCTCTGACTACACCGACAACACAGCGTCCGTGCCTCATCACGCCGCCACCAGTACCGCTACGTGCTTTGCCGCTCGAGTGCCACCCCCACCACTGCATCACGCTCGCTTGCACCAAAGGTCTGCTCCTCCACTCACTAGTGACTTCTGTTATCTCATCCAGCATTTTCTCTGGTGTTTTTCCTCTGCCTTTGGAATTACTTGGTTTGGTTAGAAGATAGGTGTGTGTTTCTTGGTTTTTTGGCCAATCGGGATTTTGATTGGCGGGCTTTGTTTTCACCGGGTGGTTGTAAGACAGCATTCCCGCCCTCGAATAAGGAGAGGGGCTGCACCGTCCTCAAATTTTTCCATTCTCAAAGGCTTAAATCGATCGAGTGATTCTGTTGCTTATTTTAATACCATTTGCTAGCCACATTTAGTTGACCTCATCGATGTCGACCCGAGCTGTCCTGAATCAGACACGGTAGCAGGAGGGCGTCCCATCAGCAATGGTGGCGGCGGCGGTTAAGAAGAAACCAATGGGTGATATCTTTTCTTCAAATCAAATTTGCCGTAAAAAAAAGGAGAGTTTGGGATCTTATAGATTCATAGAGGGGAAGAAGAAAATGGGAAGAGTGGGGGAGGAGGGTGGCAGTGGTTGCAACTCTAACGACAATGATCGTCCATGAACATGAACTTGAATCGTTTCTGTCGCAGTCGTGGGTGGTTTGTGGTGCAACCTCCACCACTTTCTCTTTCACACTCTTCTTAATTCTTTCTCCCTCGCACTCTCTCGCCACATATATATGTGAGAAACAAAGATTGCTACATACAGGGACAAAGGCTCTACATTAATGAGAATTACTCGTAGTGATAAGTTACATTGAAAAGAAATTTGAAAATTGTTGGGGATAGTTATGTCCATTTTAAGGGCGGAAATTTTGTGCAATGTAGGATGTCCTGAAACCTATTACATTTCCTAAGAAAGAGTTTCTTTCTTTCCGTCGCTATTCATTTCCATATTTCTACTCATCATCTTTGCACGATGCCAGAGGATATAGACCAAGGTGGTCGCTAATATATAATCGTCAAATTGGCATTGTTACCTTTTTGGAGCAAAGTCTGTGATTAGTTTGTCGATCCTTGTTATTGTGTGTACCAATTAAAAGAGCTGGATCCCTGTTATTATTCTAATAGTATATCCCCTGTTTGGAACGGGTTTGTATACCAGCACGTATCCTTAGGATCATTGGATATTAGGCAGAAAATGAGATGGTCTGACAAAAAGCAGAGCCTTAATGCAAAATGAATGGGATTTTTCTCCATTGTTAAAACTCTCGCCCAATAAGGACTATAAAATCTTGACAACTTTGGAGGGCTAAAACAGTTCGGATATTTTGTACACCAAGTCTAGTAATGGCAAGTTGTATATATTGTCTAATTCACAAAATTAATGAATTTAAATATTTAGTATAAGTTACAATTCTGGAATTCAAAGAGGTTTGGTCACAATTTTGAAGCCTTCATTAGAAGACAAGCGTTTATAAACATGGAGAGAATTTTATACTCTGCTAATATGACGATAGAGATGATAAACTGAGTCAACTAGACTGAAGGGTCACTGACAGTTCTATGAATTGACAGTTCTGGAGGGATGTGAAATAACTCACAGTTTAATCTTCTTCATGTTTGCATATTTATTGTTATATAGTGAGTGGTCTTAAGGGAAAGAGTTTGCTGCCAACCATGCGACTAACCTCTTTCCATTTTTGCTAGCAAGCTGTCCCAGGTGTTCTGCCAACCATGCATCACACCAACACGGGTGACAACAAATGGTTGAGAAATTTGGAAAGGGGTCTTGAGCGACAACCCTTGTTTTGAAGGGTACGCGGGAAGTTTTTTGATATCTTAGAAAAACTAGATATAGATATGGGGATTTATAGAGGGGAATGCATGGATTATAAAGAGATTAATTTATCAAAATGAGCAGATAAATAGAGAAATGAATATATGATATAACGGAATCAATGGAAAAAGGAATTTGGAGCTTAAAATGGTTGCATTTTTATAATTTTTTTGAAAAATCTAGGGGTGTGGATAAAATTTAAGATACAGAAAGAGATGATTTTGAGAGGTAGAGTAAATGGTGATATGGAGGGGGAAGTGAAGAAATGATGGTGATAATGGGATTAAAATTTGGATTTTCAAATGGTTGAGTAAGAACAAATGGTAGGGAAATAAACAAGAGACAGAGATAAATTTATATAGAGAAATATGGGATTCTATTGAGAGAAAGAGGTCAAAATGGAGGGGTAGACAAGGAAATTGAAGAAATAGAAAAGGAAATGATGGGCATGAAGGGGGAAATGAATCCACAAGAATAGGAAAATGAGGATTTGAGTTACTTCCACCTTCATTATTTTCTTTTGATCCTTAGAGAACATTCTCAAGTATGGATCTTTTTATTGTTTCCAAGGACCAGATATTTTCCAATGCAAACAAGAGAATAGATCGAATCTTTACGTTAAAAAACTTACATTATGCAGGTTGAAAAATCTGAATCTAGGAGAGCCTTGTTGTTCAAACCAGCCTCAGCTGGAAGATGTCCATAATGAGGATAAAATACTGAAAGAGAGTTTATTCACACTAGGTAATTAATAACTATTCATTTTAAATTTTTTCAATGGGTGAGGCTTCTCCTTCAAATTTTGACTCTTTGCTTATAGCAAGTAACTGAGGGCTAAATGGTTGGATCAGAAAATGTCCTAAACTCATGTGATTTTTCTTTTGAAATATAAAAACCACATTGGATCCCCATTTAATTCCTATAAAATTATGCAAAAAAGAAACTAAAAATAATCATCAATGATAAAACTAATTGACTTCAATTAAGTGAACCAGAATCATCTGAAAATGTCCATAATGTTTATAAAAAGAAATGCATAAGTGTTACATGAATATTTAGTTAATATAGGTAATAACTTGATAATTTTATTTTATGTGATTTTCCACTCTTATAAATTATATGGTGATCTGAATCCATTTATAGTGTTATCAGACATCAAAGGCATATATTGGGCGAACAGTTCCAGTTTTGTTATGCAGACAAATGCCAAAGCGATTAAAAACTCTCAGGGTTTGATGCATTAACAAGTCTACAGAGTTGATTTTCTGATCAAGAAAAGATTATCCATTCAGTATTTGAGGAGACAACTAAGTAAGATGATGCAATCAAGTCATTGTCTATGCAATCAAATTGGTAACTGATGAATAAACTCCTTGAAAAGATCATTCACAAAGCGTAATTTTTCACCCCTTGTGCTGAGATTTTCACATGTCAATGTGGTTAGTTAACATCCAAGATTAATTATGACACAATTAAGATATCCTATGTAATATTATTAGACATGGAAAGGTTATCGGAGTTCTTTGCTAGAATTTTGTGTTTTCCTCGACGTACACACATAAAAGATCTTTGTATGTTAGAAGATATACTCAACGTACTGATAATGTTATGGATAACTACATTTATGTTTACATAGGATATTTCCCTTTACAAAATCAGCAATGCAAGATTTCTTGGCCACCTATCATTCTTCCTCTCTATTTATTACACACCCTCCCTTCCCAATGTCATTGGAATGATCTGGAGACTGTGTCTAGATCAATTGCGGCACTTACTGAGAAGAATATGCAGAAACATAACATACTGAGAAATATGTGGATATCTCTTGAGACGGGATATTAGAACATCTCATAAAAGTCTCAATCAATGAATAATTTAATTGTGGATTAGAGTATGCACAACTTGATCATCATTGCTGGTTTTACTTTAAAGCAGTGTAAAGATTCCATTTTCACTTCCCTTGCACAAAACATAGTCTTACTGTCAATCATGGCCATCGCAACAAGGTGTTAATGTACTATTGGACATCCAAAATAGATTATGTATGTGACCCTTGAGTCCCATGTACTATTCTAATTAATAGCTTTCATGGTCAACCTTAATTAATCCACCATGTGTAATATATAGATTCAATAATGATATCTATTTAACCCAATTATATGTTAAGTTTGCCACATTTGAGGTGCCAAGAAGTAGTTATGTTATGGATTAGGATATGCATAAGCTTCAAGCCCTAATATGGCATTCTAGTTAGTACTGATCGGTAAAAACTCATAGAAAAAACTTTAGTATTTTAACTATTTGGGATAACGATTTAGGAACAACATCTTCCTGAATGAATATCCCATTTTATGCTAGGGAGATGATCCAATATTCAAATACTTGTTTCTGCATCTTCTCTAATATGATTTGGATTCTATTTATAGGAGTTCATAGGTTATAGTTCAAACACAACCTTCCATCCATAATATTCTTTTGGCGATGCAAGTATAAAGACTACATAGACAAGCATGAGATGAATTGACATGATTGATTGTTAGGGCAATACATTCCAAAATTTGTATGAATCAATCCCATAAATTCTATCCCTTGATAACCTAGTATATATGTCCTTAATGACTCCTATTCTATAAACTATTTAGTCATTATATGTGTGTGACCAGAGAGTGCTGCTTGAGTTTGCTATGAGTAGGGATATCTTGAATATTTTTTCAAAGACTAGTGATTTAAATGCATTGATCACATCATAATGAGAATACTACCAAATAAAAAATCAACCAATGGTCATACTAAGCCATAATTAATATAGGAGGGAAAATTGGACTTTTTGTAATATGGCCTCGGTGTTCATTTTCGACCAAAGTTAGAATGCATAAGAGACGTGAATGGGCTCTCCTGCTGTTGTGAATCAACTTGATCCTGACATAATATTATGATCTATGGTGAGTGTTATTTCCTTTACTTTTACGTCTTCATCATCCATCCATTTACACCCATCCATCTCCGTCCACCCAATCACATTCATTCATACAAGTCATACATCTTTTTACTCATCATTCAAAGTCAACTGCACCCAATTATGTACACGAAACAGGACTTTTAGAAGTATCATTTCTTATTATCCTTCTCATCTGTCAGCATTTATTATTTTACAAAATATCTCATTGATCTCCAAAAGGTATTCAATCCCCATTATCCGTTCCTTACGGAAATGGAGTTTGAGCATCACTTACTATTCAGATTCTTTTACAAGTAAATTTTTATTTACTTTTATTTAATAACTCAAAAATCAGAGCCAAAATATTACCCTAAATTTGAGTTTTGTCGTGTCACTACTTATGATTTCATGTTTGTGTTAGATCATTGTTCAAACATTTTAAAATTCTGAACTCACGACATGTAATTTATTCTAAAATTTAAGTCCCACCATTTATTCTTGAACCCATGAAAGCTGGGGCTGTTCCTGCAGTTATTTCGCATACACAACAACCAAGTAGCTGAAAATAGGCGCCTAGAAAGGTCGTTGGCCGATGTAGTTGCCGCGGGGACTGTAGTTGCAGGTGATAAGAATGGCTCCGCTGTTGCACTTGACGCGGGCACAGCCGAGCCTCACAGAGTTACGCCAGACCACCTGCGTGTAGTGACCGCAGACCCTTCCCGGTGTGCAGGTATTTGTCGCATAATTGTAGTCCTTGCGTTCGTTCACCCAGGATTGCACTGCCTCTCTTGCAGTCCATTCCTTCCCGGAACCCCAGAAGAGGTTCTCGCCGTAGTTGCTTGTGGAATGGATAAGTCTGCAGTCGACACGTCTCTGGTTAGCGTAGTTTTGGGCGTATGCCGTGACCTGAGCATCCCATGTCAGAACTGCGCCGGAGAGACGACGATCTCCTAGACGTTGTCAGCGTGATCACCACAGCAACCCAGGGGACAACAGGATCAAAAAGGGAAATAACTCGTTGAAGAGGTAAAAAACTTCTTCTCTTTAAACAAGAGAATAAAGTCCCTATTTATAGGGAAAAACTCAAAGGAGAGAGGGAGAGAGAGAAAACAGTTACTGGCCACGTTTGGCCAGTAATTCACGTTCGGCAGTTATGCAGAACTTTCTGCATAACCGCAGAACATGCTCTAACGTGGCCCACGTTAGAGCAGTTCCCGCACGACCACTGGACGTGGTCATGCAAGGCTCATTCTCACATCCCACACCATTGGTCCCACTCCTACGGCCGCTCGAGCAGCGTTGTGGGCAGCCAAGTAGTCCTGAGGGGTGTTTTGCGCTTGGACCGAGCATGCAGCGGCAAACGCAAGGACACAAGCGACCAGTGCAAGGGGGAGACGACGAGGTGCCATTTTCTGGCCCTGCGTCTAAGAGGTATGCTAGATCTTGGCTGTGATATAGCTCTATTCAAGGGGGGAGAGGCTCCTTGATGGTTTTGTGGGCAGCGGAGGGGAAGTTTTTATACTAGTTAAGACACCGAATTCTTTGGGGAACCAGGTTGCATGGAGATGCTGTTAGAATAAAATACGAGTTGTTCTTAGCCGCCAGGGCTGATTCCGATTGCTTATATAAAATACGAGTTGTTCTTAGCCGCCAGGGCTGATTCCGATTGCTTATATAAAATACGAGTTGTTCTTAGCCGCCAGGGCTGATTCCGATTGCTTATTTATTAGCCTTGGCATGTTGTTGCCAAACCAAATTTTGTTTTATCGCCTTATGGTTGAGCCAAAGCTGTCAACAATAGGACATCCCTATATTAGAATTACACATGAGGCGTGAGGACAATACAGTATTAGAATAGTGTTTGGGCCAACTTGGATGAATCATGCCGCCACCTTATTAAACTGAGAAAATATTTTGAATCCGCGTGCAACATAGAGTTTTAGTTTTCATGAAAGGAATGCCTCCTAAAAATGTTGGAGCAGCGAGAATATTCAAAATTAATAGAAGACGTGTAAATAAAGCCAGAAAAAAAGTTCTTTTAGTGCCAAGTTTGTGAGACCAAGCTTTCGAGAATCGATATTCCACGGAGCAACCGTTGTCAAAATGCCTCCATAAAAGGAAAACTCGTACTTCAGATTTGAGAGATAAATACAATATTAGATTTTCTCTCGGGCATTTTGGATGAATTATTCCAGGGGCTTAGTCAACTGAGAAAATCGTCTCATCTTCGTTTCATTATGGGATGTCTTCTCCAAATGTAGGCCAGCGCAAATGTAAATATAAAATTTATAATGACGTGTAAATGGGGGCAGAAATCAACAAACACACCCACTCTTTAGCAAGTTGATAAACAAAATTAAGCCTGTCAATATTTTACGAGCTGGTACTGTTTAAGAAACCAATAATGATGCTGTATGCCTGGTCCCTCGTCGGCTTGGACGAAGTCTTCATCTCACTCCAGAAAAGCTACTTGCGAGTACAGGGAAGTTTGCTACGCCGCCAGGGATGATTCGGACTGCTTATTCATTAACATTGGCATGATATTGCAAAACCAAACAACAATTTTTTTATTGCCCAAACCGATATTGCAAAACCAAACCAAACCGATATTCCACGGGGCAGCCGTTGTCAAAATGCGTCCAATAAACGAAAACTCGTACTGATGGCTGGGAGGATAATGCAGTATTGGATTTATTCTTTCGGGCCTTTTGGATGAATTAGTGCTCGGGCGTAATCAACTGAGAGAATCGTCTAATCCACGTTTCATTAAAAGAGTGGCTTCTGCGAATATAGGGGCACCGCAAAGATAAATATAAAATTCATAGATGACGCGTAAAAGATAAATATCAAGTTCTCAGCCGCCTGGGATGATTCCGAATGAATTAACAAACCGTTTCTTTGGCAAGTTGATAAATAAAAATTAAGAGTGTTTAACTTTTGATCTGCTGGTGGCGTTTAACAAACTAGTAATGAAGCAGTGGGGCTGGCCTCTTGGCTTGGACGAAGTCTTCAGCTCCCTCGGAAAAAAGCAACCGACGACTGCAGGAGAGTTCGCGCCGCCTTCCCGATCTAACTGGTTGACCTCGTGCCAAATTATTTTTTCTCAGATATTTTCTTCGCGCCATTGGCGCTAAAGATTGGGTTTAGAGATTTCGTCAAAATAGCTAGTCACGAGGCCAACCGGCAGTTAGTGGGCCATGGTTTTGCCATCTCATGCTGTCTGAATCCTAAGCCACTGTTATTATTAACTCGAGAATGCAGCCTAGCGCTCGGAGTAATCGTCGTGATTTCTGCTCTATTTCGTTGTCTTCGGTCGTGCCTCGTTATTCCTTTTGCGTGAAGTTTCAGCGTAATGTAGGATACATTCTCTGCTGACCTTTTTACACTGCTCACCCAGGTGCTGGGACATCCGTGGGATGAAGGTTTTATGCATATTTGGCGGAGGACACGGCGCTAGGGGGGGGATGGCAAGGACTGCCTGCTCGCGTCTGGTATTCTGGGAAGGGGCTGTTCGTATTTTCTTAACACCGCGCGAAAAACAGGCAGAAGATTACCACACCTTGACTTAACTCGGTGGTAATCAGTCAGCGTTGATTCTTTTATGTACATAAGTTACCGTGTCCGGGATGGTTTCTTATGTATATCCGGAAAATTGATTGTCAAATGGGATGCTTATTTCGCATGGATCAGTCACCCCTCTCTCTATTTTTTTATGTCATTCTGTGTCCGTGTGTGTCTTTCTCCCTCGCGCTCTCTCGCCACATATGCATGAGAGAAACAAAGGTTGCTTCATGCAGGGACAAAGGCGCTGCATTAATGAGAATTACTAGTACCGATAAGTTACGTCGAAAAGAATTTGAAACTCGTTGGGGATAGTTATGTCCAGTTTAAAGGGCGGAAATTTCGTGCAGTGCAGGATGTCCTGAAACCTATTAGATTTCTTAAGAAAGAGTTTCTTCCTTTCCGTCCCTATTCGTTTCCCCATTTCTACTCGTCATCTTGGCATGATGCCGTAGGACGTAATCACATCGCTTGATTCTTTTTGAAACATAGACCAAGGTGGTCGCTAATATTTATTCGTCTAATCGGCATTGTTACTTTTTTGGAGCGTATGTGATTATTTTGTCGATCCTTGTTTTTGAGTGTACCGATCGAAAGAGCTGGATCCCCGGTATTATTCTAATAGTATATCCCGTTATCCATCTAAGTTGATAATCAGAAATTACTATTCCAGGAGAATTAGGATAAATCCGAGTTAAATAATGTCTCAGAGAGAAATACTGTGTTGGTTTTTTTGGCCAGTGCATTTATTTTCTAAAACATTGCATGATAATAATTTGGCATACTATGTCAGATGTATCATCTTAATTTGTGCACTATGCATAATACAGACTTTTGTTCTAATAATTCTTTCGACAGCAAGAATGTCTATATGTACACAAAAAAGGTATTGCAAGTAAAGGTTTCTTCCTGTCGGGCCTTTACTTATATTCAAATAATAACTCCACCGAACGACGCAACGCAAGGTATTTAATTTTGTAGAATATCGTTCATTGAGTCTCTACACTAGCGTTATTTCCTGTTTGGAACGGGTTATTTTAACGTTATTTCCAGTGCGTATCCTTAGGATCTTTGGATATTAGGGGGAAAATGAGATGGTCTGACAAAAAGCAGAGCCTTAATTCAAAATGAATGGGATTTTTCTCCGCCGTTAAAACTCTCGCCCAGTTAGGACTAAAAAATCTTGACAACTTCGGAGGGCTAAAACAGTCCGGATATTTTGTGCACCAAGTCTAGAAATGGCAAGTTGTAGATATTTTGTAATTCACAAAATTAATGAATTGAAAGAATTAGTATAGGTTACAATTCTGGAATTCAAACAGGTTTGGTCGGAATTTTAAAGCCTTCAGTAGAAGACAAGTGTTTATAAACATGGAGAGAATTTTATACTCTGCTAATATGACGATAGGGATGATAAACTGAGGGATGATCAACTAGACTGAAGGGTCACTGACAGTTCTATGAATTGACAGTTTAATCTTCTTGTTTGCATATTTATTGATATAATAGTTAGTAATGACCAAACGCCGTTTCCGTAAGGAATGGATAATGGGGATTGAATACCTTTTGGAGGTCATAATCAGATCAATGAGATATTTTGTAAAATAGTAAATGCTGACAGGTGAAAAGGATGATAAGAAAGGAAAATCTAAAAGTCCTGTTTCATGTATATAATTGGGCGAAGTTGACTTTGAATGATGAGTAAAAAGATGGATGACATGTATGGATGAATGTGATTGGGTGGACGGAGATGGATGGACGTAAATCGATGGATGATGTAGACGTAAACGTAAAGGAAAGAAAACTCACCAAGATCATAATATTCTGTCAGGATCAAGTTGATTCACAACAGCAGGAGAGCCCATCCACGTCTCTTATGCTTTCTAACTTTGGTCGAAAATGAGCACCAAGGCCATAGAACCCAACTTGATAAAACCTAATTATTTTAAAACTATTAGTGCAAAAATAAATTTTTGTCTCCAAAATTTAGCATGCAATATACCAAAATTTCTTCACACAATTTTCAAAGCTTAATTTTTTCATATGTGAAAATTGTGTTGATGCATTAAACGCTCAGACTATGAATCGATCTTATATTTTAAAAAGTCCAATTTTTCGCTCCTATATTAATTTTTATCTAATAATATTATCTGTTTTTTATATCTAATAATAATGGCTTAGTGTGACCATTGGTGGGTTTTTTATCTAAAAATATTCTCATTATGATGTGAACATTGCATTTAGATAATTAGTCTTTCAAAAAATATTCTAGACATCCCTACTCATAGCAAACTCAAGAAATACAGGAAACAATGTGGATAAAGTAGCACTCTCTGATTGCACACATATAATGACTAAGTAGTTTATATAATAGGAGAAATTAAGTACATATACTAGGTCTATCAAGGGACAGAATTTATTGGATTGATTCGTACGAATTTTGGAATGGTATTGCCCTAACTATCAATCATGACTATCTTTATACTTGCATCACCAAAATAATGTTTTGGATGGAAGGTTGTGTTTGAACTATAACCTATGACCTCATATAACTGGAATCCAAATGATCTTAGAGAAGATGCAGGAACAAGTATATGAATATTGGATCATCTCCCTAGCATAAAATGGGATATTCATTCAGGAAGATGATGTTAGGAAATCGTTATCCCAAATAATTAAAATACTAAAGTATTTTTCAATGATTTTTTACCCATCAGTACTTACTAGAATGCCATATTAGGGCTTGAAACTTATGCATATCCTAATTCATTATAGAAATACTTCTTGGCACCTCAAATATTGGAAACTTAACCTATAAATGTTGTAAATAGCTATCAGTATTTAATCTATACATTACAAATGGTATATTAATTAAGGTTGACCATGAAAGGTAATTGCGATATTAAAGTTATTAATTAGAATAGTACACATGCCTCAAGGGTCACATGCACAATCTATTTTGGATGTCCAATTGTACATTAATGCCATGATTGACAGTAAGACTACGTTTTGTGCAAGTGAAGTGAAAATGGAATCTTTACAATGCTTTAAAGTAACATCAATGATGATCAAGTTGTGCAGACTCTAATCCACAAATAAATTATTCATTGATTGAGACTTTTATGAGATGTTCTAATATCTGGCCTCAAGAGATATTGATAACTTGAAAATTATCATGTTTAATTGATAAATATTACATTACATTTATGTTTTTTAATCACCATATTTGCACGTTATCATATATAAATGGAGATAAATAATTACACCTTGATTTTATTATTATTATGAATTTTTAGTACTTTTTTACATGCTAATTGACCTCTTTGCATTAAATAAATATTTTACAGGGCTTAGAATACTTGGCTAAAGGTTGGTAAAGGTTTTATTAATTTTCCGTAATTTTCCATATTTTTTTATAATTTTCTGACAATTATTTAGCGAAGAAATGATTTTTAATTTAAAGAATCTATTTATTTTATTTATTTGGCATTTTAGAAAGCATTTTATAATATATTCATATATATATCACTTGGCATCCACGTCATTTGCCTGAAACTGGGGCAAATAAGTGGATACATTTTTATAAATAATAATGATAGAGAGAGAGAGCATTATTGGCTCATTATGGCATCGCAAATCACGATGTCATAATGAGCAAATCATTATATCGAAAAGAATAAGGGTGGCGCGGTCGGCGAGAAAGGAAAGGTACGTCTTTTAGCTTTTTCATGCAATAAATGCACGCGGAGAATCGATCTCCATGTGCATTTATGAAACAAGAATATTATATAATCTTTGCACATGAAATCGGTTAGCTGTGTGCATTTAATGCACGGGCTAACCGACACACGTGTAATTATATTAATAACAGGACGTCTGTTATATTTAATACCTGCGACGTCGATTTGCCGCATGCATTAAATGCACGTGGAAATCGACGATGAATGTATTAAAAAATATATGGTAAGCTCGCCTTATTTTGTCCTTTTCTGTTTTTTTTAATAATATAGGGCGGCGTGGCGTCTTCTCAACCATTTAAATGGAACATTGTTTTTTCAATGATTGGGCCTGTGGAAACGCTCAAACACGTGTTAGAATGAGATCCAAGGCGGCGAAAACAAGGAAAAAGAGTCGTCAGCCAATAGGAAAAATCTGTTCTTCTTAAATAATTAAACGATTCAACGGCCATGATTAAACGCCAGTAAATTTGCGATATATTGAGATCTAGCAGTTGGATTGAGCTGAAATTTTGAGGGCATGTTTGTCTTTTCCCCCTAAAACAATCCAGATGGTTGGATCTTTAAATAGAGGTCTGGAAAAGGGCAAAATTTACTTTTTGAAGCTCTCCCCAAGAATTTGGCCATGAAGGACACAGGAGTTGCTTTGGAAGATAGGATTGATGAGCAACCTCGAAAGGCACTATGCAGGTTAGATAAGGCCAAGAGAGAATTGATGAGCGTACAAGGATTAGTAGGTGCAAGTAGGCGCGACGGTGCAAGTAGGTTCAACGGCGCAGGTAGGCTGCTAGGCACGTTGACGGGCGTGATGGCAAGGCACCACAATGAGGCGAGGCGGTGGCTGTAGCGATAGGCACGATGGTGAAAGTGCGACTATGGTGGCAGCAAGTCACGGCAGTGCAGTGGCGGCAAGACATGGCTGCAGCAAGGCGGCGAGGCACGTAGCCACAGTTGACGATGGCGGTTATGACCTCGAGTGCCACTACGTTAGTGGCTGGCAGCCGCGGCTGTGAATGCGGTCGCGACATTGGCACGGGCAGCACAAGGAAGTGGCGATCGTGGACAGGAACGCCTGGCAGAAATGGTAGAGGCTTGTGACGGGTTGTGGCGCCCGCTAGGGTTGCGACAGTTCAGGGATGATGCATCAGCTACGGGCAGCTGCTGTGGCCACCACAGGTTCCTACGGTGGCAGCAAGCTACGGCTGTGGCAGACGTGGATTGCTACGGGTGACTGTGGCTACCGTAGAAGGCAGCGGCGGCCGCGGTGTCCAGGGGCCACTACAGCCGCTGCGGGCGCTGCTATGGCAGCCACAGGCGACGGTGGGCAGCCGCGTGCAATGGTGGGCAACCTCGAAAGGCACTATGCAGCCTCGGGAGGAGGCGGCCAGAGCTCCCAAAAAGGGGGCGATAGTGGTGATTTTCGGCGAAGACGGCAGCAATTTTTAGTGGACTTAAGGGTTTTTTCTCTCTCCTAACTTTGCAATGGGATTTTCATTAATATGGCGAAAACTCAATAAAACACTAAAAAAGGCAGGAAAATCTTTTAAAAATCGCATTTCCTTCAATCTTTTCTTCTTCTTCCCTCTCCTATGGGCGACCCAACTTTTATAGGGACAAATATGGGCCTTCCTTCTTAGAAATAAAGGGGAGAAGGCCCAATTAAAGCAATTAGGGCCCCCTAATAGGAGAGAGAGAGACCTATTACCATGCCCACACTCGGGCTCACACACGCAGGTAGGTTCGGTGGTGCATGTTGGCGCAAGTAGGCGTGGCGGCACAAGTAGGTGTGGCGGCGCTAGTAGACGTGGTGGCGTATGTAGGCGTGGCGGCACAAGTAAGCGTGGCAGCGCAAGTAGGCACGGCAACGCAAGGAGGTGTGGCGGCGCAAGGAGGCATGACGGTGCAAGTACGTGCCGTGGCGCAAAAGGCGCGATGACACAAGTAGGCAACTAGGCATGATGACGAGCGCGATGGCAAGGCACCGCAGCAATGGGTGCGGCGTCGAGGCGCGCTGATGGCTATAGCCACGAGCACGGTAGCAAAGTGTAGCTTCGGGTGCAATGACGGGCATGGTGACGGCTGGGTGTGATGGTAGTGGTAGGGCACGGTGACGGCGGTAGGGCGCGGTGGCGTTAGGGCGCAGCGGCAGATGGCTAGCGGCCATAGCAGCGATGGCAAGGCATGGCGGCGGCAGACACCTGGCGGCCGTGACGGCGATGGCGGGACACAACGGCGGTGGTGGCAGGCGACTGGCAGTCACGGGCATCTGAAGCGGCCGTGTGTTGCTGCAACGGCCGCGGGCGATAGCAAGCGGCATGGGGCGCCTTGGCAGCCTAGGGCAGCCTGGGCGGCCACGAGCGGCGTGGGCAGACTTGGGGTAGTCGAGGGCTGCCTGTGGCGGTCGTGGCCTGTCTGGGCAGCCGCAGTGGCAGTGCTAGGCGGCCGTGGTGGCAACGCAGGGTGGTCACTGGTGTCGCTAGGCGGACAATGGTTGCGTTGGGCAGCCGCGGGCGGCGCTGGGCGATTACAAGCGGCACTCGACAGCCTCACAAATGGCAGCCGGAGCTCGGACAAAAGCGGCGGCGACGGCGGCGGTTTCCAGCGAACTCAGCAGCAGTTACCGGCAAACTCTAGGGTTTCTTTTCTCTCTCCTAACTTCATAGTGGCATTTTTATAAATATGATGATAATTAAAAAAATAAAAAATCAGGAAAATCCTTTAAAAAATCACATTTTTTTAATCTTTCTTCTCTCCTCTTTTCCTATGGGCGGTCCCCATCTTTAATAGGGGTAAATATGAGCCTTCCCCCTTAGAAATAAAGGGGAGAAGGCCCAATTAAAAGTAATTAGGGCCCCTGAATAGGAGATATAGGCACACTAACACACCCACACATATGCTAACACACACGCAAATGTGTAGGTCCATACAGCGGTCCAGCCACGTGCGAATAAACAAACACATACGTGGCCGACATACAAGGCCTACTAAATAATGAAAATATAAGGAAAGATAACGTCAAACCTTTGTGGCCCGTTGGCGAGGCTAGGTACTCTGAAGGTTGGGTCTCGCGCGTGAGGCCTCGCTCGACGAACTGGTTCGATGGGGTCTTCGAAGCTGGATGGTCCCCCATCAATATATGCATTTGATATCTGATAACACTATAAATAAATTGATATCTCCATAGAATTTATACGAGTGGAAAATCACATAAAATACATTTTTTATATTATTACCTAGATCAACTAAATATTCATGTAACACTAATGCATTTCATTTTATAGACATTATGGACATTTTCAGATGATTCTAGTTCACTTAATTACAGTCAATTAGTTTTATCATTGATGATTATTTATAGTTTCTTTTGTGCATAACTTTATAGGAATTAAATGGGGATCCAATCTTGTTTTTATATTTCAAAAGATAAATCACATGAGTCTAGTACATTTCCTGATCCAACCATTAAGCCCTCAGTTACTTACTACAAGCAAAGTATCAAATTTTAAAGGAGAAGCCTCAACCATTGAGAAAATGGAAAAGAAAATGTAAAATAAATAGTTAGTAATTACCTAGTGTGCATAAACTCTCTTTCAGTATTTTATCCCCATTATGGGTGTTTCTGGCAGAGGCTAGCTAGAACAACTAGGGTCTCCAAGATTCAGATTTTTCAACCTGCATAATGTAAGTTTTTTAATGCAATGATTCGACCTCTTCTCTAATTTGCATTGGCAAATATCTGGTCCTCATAAACAATAAAAAGATCCATACTTGAGAATGTTCTCGAAGGATCAAAAGAAAATAATGAAGGTGGAAGTAACTTAAGTCCGCACTTACCTATTCTTGTCGATCCATTTCCCCCTTCATGCCCATCATTTCCTTCACTGCTTCTTCAATTTCCTTGTCTACCCCTCCATTTTGACCTCTTTCTCTCAATAGAATCCCCTATTTCTCTATATAACTTTCTCGATGTCTCTTGTTTATTTCCCTACCGTTTCATCCTACTCAACCATTTGAAATTCCAAATTTTAATCCCATTATCACCATCATTTCTTCACTTCCCCCTCCGTCTCATCATTTACTCTACCTCTCAAAATCATCTCTTTCTCTATCTTAACTTTTATCCACACGCCTTGTTATTCAAAAACAATTATTAAATGCAACCATTTAAGCTCCAAATTACTTTTTCCATCGATTCTGATATCATATATTCATTTTCTCTATGTATCTGCTCATTTTTTATAAATAATCATTCCCCTCTATAAACCCCTGTCTACATCTAGTTTTTCTAAGATATCACGAAACTTGTAGTGTACCCTTCAAAACAAGGGTTGTCGCTCATGATCCCTTTCCAAATTTCTCAATCATTTGTTGTTGCTCGTGTTGGTGTGGATGGATGGTTGGCAGAACACCCAGGAGAGCTTGCTAGCAAATATGGAAAGCGGTTAGTCGCATGGTTGGCAGCTAACTCATTCACTACTTGAGTTGTTGCACATTGACTTATGTGGTCCAATCATTTCGTCGACACGGAGTGGTAATTATTATTTTATGTTGATTGTTGATGATTTTAGTGTTGGATTCTTGTGGCCTAGATCTGGATGAAGAAATCAAAACATTCCATAGCGGAAGACTTAAATAGAATCGAACAGCATCGATAAAATCATTAAATGAAGTTCCTATGCAAGAATCACATTCGTGATTTCTTAGATCCCAAAACGAGATGAGTCGAGCTGCTCAAGTGTGCAGCCTCTAGGTGTATCCATACAGTCCTTGATACGTTGGATCTCCTCCTTCTCATTGACGAGCCTCATTTATTCTCCATCGTCATTCTTATGTCATCCCGATTGCATCGGGAATGAAGAGGAGTCATGGGCAGAGGGGAGAAGAAGAAGAAGGTCCTTGAAGAATTCTGGCCTGGGTGAAATTCTTTCAGCGTCTTCCCCTACTTATACTAAGTGGGTATTTTTTTATAAAATCCCCAAAACTTTAGTATATCTTTCGACTTGCAAAGACCATTTGGGTTTGACCCTCTAGGCCCATGTATCAATCTAGTGAACGACTCTAGTGGCCCAACAACCTTTACTGGCCTTCCAATTGAATTAACTATGTCATCATATAGATTAATTAACGTCAAATGGATTTAACCCAATTGTTAGGTTGAATTTTCAACACATGGGGTGCCAAGCTAGACCTCGTGCTCTAGAAGATACAAAGGAGTTTGTATCGACTCACTCATGCAACCTGTTCATCATCGGTTACCGTGTACACATAATCCCTCATCCACTTGACGCTCCTGAGACAACTTAGGGTATGGTCAATAGTCAAACCCTAATCAGTCATCCAAATTAGTACCAATGTGTTTGGAAATCATCGGAAAACCCTTCTCTGATATTTCATTGCCTTGGCCAAGGACTTCATCGCATTGTTTTCCTTGAGCTGTCACCTCTTTTACTGTGGGTCAATCATTTGTGTGAACCTCTTGGTGCACCCAAACTAAGACTATTTTGAATCGCATGATTAGGGACATGCAGGTCAGTCAAAGTACAACCTTCCGTCCACAAAATGTCTTTGGTGTCTCAAGTCTAAGGACCACTTACACAACTGTGATGTGAATCAACCTGATTGACACTTTGGTATAATATCATTCAGGGATTCATACGGATCGATTCAGTGAACTCTTTCCACTAAAGAGCACCCACTATTTATCCTTAGAGTCTCACATTAATGGCTACGGGAACGGACATACTCATCATATTAGTGAGTCTAAATAGTGTTATTTTATTCGGATACTTCGATGTCCATCTTGCGTGTTATTTGAATAGGAATGTTTAGAACATATGCTTAAAGACAAGTGATCTCCGTATTACAATCTCATCATAATTCACTAAGTCCAATCATGTATTCATGGACTTCATTATAAGCATTACACGTGCACTATAATGAATATATTATATTAATGAACATGGAACAAGATGTGGAATGTGTGATTGGCTTGCCGGCCACATATATTTCAATCATTTAGTTGACTCCCTTATGTTGCCTTGATGAAGAAGAAATCTGAATCTCTTGGTGCTTTCACAAAGTTTAAGGATATCGTAGAAGGTGAGAAGAATGTAAAAGTCAAAGTTCTCAAGACTGATCAAGGTGGAAAGTTTGCTTCAGCAAAGTTGACAGCTTATTGTGGCAAGCATGGGATAAAGAGATAATTGGCGGCCCCATATTCTCCGCACCAGAATGGTATCGTTGAGAGAAAGAATCGGACTATTATGTTTGTGGTGCAATCTATGTTGAATGGGAGATGCTTATCCAAGGAACTATGTGGAGAGGCAATGAGCACTACTGTGTACCTCATGAATTGTGCTCCAACTAGAAGCCTAGAGTGAGCTACACCATATGAAGTTTGGACGAGGTCAAAGCCTAAGGTTGCACACCTTAGAGTTTTTGGCTTCCTATCTCATGTGAATGTGCTAGTAAGGCATTTGAGCAAGTTGGATGACCAAAGCAAGCCTATGGTCTTCATTGGGTATGAAATTGGGTCTAAAGCTTATCTCTGTTATGACTCTATTAGTGAAAAGGTGCAAGTGAGTAGAGACATCATCTTTGAAGAAGATGCCAATTGGGAATTGGATGTCCCTGAAGTGAATAAGAGGCAAGGTACCCCTCTCTCTCATGATTTTCTTGTGTTAATTGATGATTGTGATGGTCAGGTGGATGAGATATCGCTGGTGGAGGAAGCTGATGTTGCATCACCTCCGCATGAAGTGAGCTATATTCCATGGGAATTAGATTCTCTTCTCACTACTAAATAGAGCTCACCCAAAATGTTCAGAAGTTTACGACGAGTTTATGAAGACACCGAGAAAATTCACATTTATGAAGAAGAGTGCTTAGTGATAGAGGGGGAGCCATAAAATTTCCTAGAAGCTTCCAAGTAGGAGGTTTGAAGATGTGCCATGAAGGAGAAGATGGATTCCATTGAGAAGAATCGGACATGGGAGCTGGTAAATCCACCTAAAGGTTGCAAGACAATTGTTCTTAAGTGGGTTTTCAAGCTTACGAAGAACTCACAAGGAGAAGTGGTGAGACACATGGCCAGACTGGTTGTGAAGGGCTATGTCTAGAAGCTTGGAGTCGACTTCGAGGATGCCTTTGTGTTAGTGGTGAAAATTAACACCGTATGTGTCTTATGGCTCTAGAAGCACAAGAAGGATAGGACTTGCATCATCTCAATGTCAAGTCAACCTTTCACAATGGAGAGATACACGAAGAAGTGTATGTGAAGCAACCCGAGGGTTCATAAGAAGGGGCACAGAGCATATAGTTCTGAAGTAGAAGAAGGCCTTGTATGGCCTAAGACAAGCACCACGAGCATGGTATACCAAGCTGGATAACTTTCTTATTTCCCTTGGTTTTACCAAGAATGACTAGGAGCACGCATTCTACATGAAGATTGCAGCTGACTCGCAATTGCTCGTGGAATTTTACATTGATGACTCGATCATGACCAGGTCAGACAGCTGTCACATCCAGGAGTTCAAGGGCGAGATGATGGACATGTTTGAGATGAGTGACTTGGGATTGCTCAACTCTTACTAGGGCATAGAAATGATTCAGTTGGATGGGCAGATAAAACTGAGTCTGAAAGGTTATCCTATGAAGATTCTATAGAAGAGTGGGATGATGAATTGCAACATATTCCACACGCCTCTTGAAGCAAGACAGAAATTTATTGTTGAAGGCACATCCCTTCCCTTGACCCCATGGAGTACCAAAGTCTGATTTGCAGCCTAAGGTATTTGACTCATACCAGTGTCACTGAAAAATGGATGCCACCGCAGCCACCACTACATCCTTCACCTCATCCACGCATGGTGGCCACAAAAACAACCAAGTGACTCCAGCATAAGCACGCGTTCATGTGCATGTAGGCACATGTTGAAGAACCATGGTATGATCCTTGACTCAAATGACAGCTTCAGGCCTAGAGCCAATCCGGGCCAAGTTAAGGCTTCGGATCCAGAGCAAGTCTCGATCAAACAGGAGAAAAATCAATGCCAACCAATAGGAGAACACTTAACATATCAGAAAATAAATAAAGGACATGTGCCCCATTTCCAATACATAAGAAATATAATAAAAGGAAATAGGAAACCTACGAATTAGAGATCACTTAATGAAGAACCAATAGTTAATGAGCATGTTCCCCAGTAAAAGGAACGTTCAAAACAGAAGTACAACAGTCATCTGTAGCCCCATCAGAATGGGCATCTATAGCCCATTGTACCGTAATGACAGTTGTTGACCATTACGCCTTAACACCATGGAGATCTACATAATGATGCCTATAAATTCCAATCCTTTGTACCCTTTTGAATAGTAGTCAAAATAGAAATTATTCTCTCTTTTTCTCTATCTTCTTTCTCTCTCTCTTCTCCATGTTCTATATCTCTCCTTCTTGTTCTTCTTGTTATGTTCACACGATGTTGGTGTACCTTTAGGCATGATGTCAGAATTGCAAATGCAGGGATCACAATCGATATTCCCATCTTCTCCCTCTCCTCTCATTTTTTGTCTCGATGAGTCTCTAAAATCCAAAACTAGCATTCTATATCAATCGTGAATTCTCTTTTAAGAATTCAATTTCTCTTAAAGGCTTCGTCAACATGTTCTTCTCAACAGGTGCAACTACCACCCTCCTAATGAGGGGAATACCACCTAGCCCCTAACTGCTTGTAATCGGAGCCACCATCATCAATGCCCACACCCATCGCAGCTCCACCACCTTCACATTCCTTCTGACCCCTTTTTCATCATAATCCTTTATTCCCCCATCGGAGTCCCCTCACCAACCAGCTGTTTGCTTCCTCTGTGGGCTTCAATACAGATGATTCTTGGGTCGATGCTATGCATGATTGTTGTCCCATGCAATAATTCACATATTATACAAAATTTCCAATTGCTCACAAATTTAGAATGAATTATGCATGATTTTGACAATGATTGTAATCTCTACATTTTAGGGGTATTATAGTGTTTGAATTTTCTTTATAATAAAACTCAAAAAAAGACAATGGATTAAGAAGTAGAGGCTGCAAGTATAAGCTGCCTGTCTTAAGGCAACCATAGGGGCATGCATCGTTTCTAGCACGAAGGTATCTGCACATGCATGAAGCCACAAGGGCAGAAGGCAGCCGCAGCCATGCACACCCATATATGTCAAGGTATTCGCAACAATGGCAGGCCACCCCAGAAGAACATAGCGTTGCCCTCATGTTGATCATAACCATTGTGGTCCAGGTGTTGATGAGAACCTTGATGTGGAGGATACCAAGTCTATCATAGGGGACTGGGGTCCCCCTCTATAGCACTAGTAGGAACTGAAGGGGTTTAGCGTCATTGTGTTGGACTTCAAGCAACGCCTATTAAGGCCGGAGGCATGACCATTGGATTAATGATGGTTGACACCCTCACGCCTCGCAGGTAATCTTGCAAAAGGTGTGGGCCTCCACTAGAGAAGCACCCCCATTTAGTGCCCCCAATCTAGGGTCACCATTGCCAAGTTGGTATATTGCACTTGTAACTTCCCTTGTCATCATATGGTTTAAACTTCTTCTTCAGACCATGGCTGGCAAAGCTCGAAGATGATTCTAGATGATCTGGGTGGGTACCACCCCATTTACCAAAATTTCCTTCTAGTTTCCTATTCTTCTAGGTGTTAAGGTTGACAAAGCCTTTCATGATTTCTAGGTGGTCTGCAAATCCTTGTAGTGCCTCCTCTCCAGTTTGGTCCAGGCCTAGAGGGGGGAGCCCCTTGAAAAAAAATATATAGTTTGACATGCCAAAGATCCACATGAGTGGAGAGATGTAACACCTTGGAGCACCATTATTTCGAGGTTGTCTAGCACGTCTCAAACTGTCTTGGAGGTTTGCACTACACACACATTCCTTTGACTTCTTTGATGTAACACGACAGACGTCGAGATCAAACGGCTCGTGTTACACACAAGGATGGCAATGGCAGTCATATCATGTAGGGAAGATGACTAATGTGGACGTCATGCAAGTGATGATGCAACGATGAAATCACTAAGAAGTATAAATATGGCGTCGATGTACACCATGACCATTCAGCTACGGTAAGTGTGACCTGGAAATGACATTAGGCTCCTGATGATCTAGGATTAGCATCATCTTCAGAACCAGGTTCAGAATGAATTTTGTTTAGTAGCGGGATCTGCCCAAACCTGTGGTGGTACGGGATTTGCCGCTTTTGTGCACGCCCTCGACGGTCTCAACCAAGGATGTACCGATTGAAATCCCTATCCTCAAGACGTTAATACTATCTATCACTAATCTAACCCCGGCGGTGGAGAAAACATTCGGAGGCACTAAAAGAAATAATATAATGTCGAGAGGGAATTGATGAGCGTAGCAAGAGCAATAGGCCTGGGTGGTGTCTGATTCGGTAGTAGTGGAAGGCGAGCAACACGTAGGCATGATCATAATGCAAGTAGGCGCGGTGGAGCAAGTAGGCGCGACAGCGCAATTAGACGCAGCGGCACAGGTAGGCGGCTAGGCACAACAACGTGCGTGATGGCAAGGCCCTCTGGTGAGGCGAGGCGGTGGCTGTAGAGATGGGCACAGTGGCAAAAGTGTGTCTATGATGGCAGCAAGGCACAGCAGCGCAGCGGCAGCGAAACATGGCTGCAGCAAGGCGGTGAGGCACATAGCTGCGGTTGATGATGGTGATTATGACCTCGGGTGCCACCGTGGCAATGACTGGCAGCCGCGGCTGTGAATGCGTCTGCGACAGCATCACGCGTGACACAAGAAAGCAGCGGTCATAGACAGGTTGGCTTGGCAGCAATGGTCTTGGGCTGCGACGGGCTATGGTGCCTGCTAGGGTTGCGGCGGCCATGGGATGATGCGTCGGCCACGGGCGGCTGCTGTGGCAGCCGTGTGTTGCTATGGTGGCCGCACGCAGCTTTTAAGGCAGCCGCAGGTTGCTAGGGGTGGTTGCGGCTGCCGCAGGTGGCAGTGGGCAGCCTCAGAAGATGCTGGGCGGCCGCAGGCGGCACTGGGCAGCCTCAGGAGGCGACGGTCGGAGCTCCCAAAAAGGGGGCGACAGGTGGTTTCCGGCGAAGATGGCAGCAATTTTTAGTGAGCTTAAGGGTTTTTTCTCTCTCCTAACTTTGCAATGGGATTTTCATTAATATGGCGAAAACTCAATAAAACACTAAAAAAGGCAGGAAAATCTTTTAAAAATCGCATTTCCTTCAATCTTTTCTTCTTCTTCCCTCTCCTATGGGCGACCCAACTTTTATAGGGACAAATATGGGCCTTCCTTCTTAGAAATAAAGGGGAGAAGGCCCAATTAAAGCAATTAGGGCCCCCTAATAGGAGAGAGAGAGACCTATTACCATGCCCACACTCGGGCTCACACACGCACAAATGTGTTGGTCCGTACAGCGGCCCCAAACATGTGCGAACAAAAAAAAGTACAAACATATGTGCGGACGACATACAAGGCCTACTAAACAAAAAACGTAAGTAAAGATAACATCAAACCTTAGTGGCCGTTGATGAGGCCGGGTACTCCAAAGGCTGGGTCTTGGGCATGTGCCCTCGCTTGATGAACTGGTTCGACGGGGTCTTCTAAGCTGGATGGTCCCCCATCAATCTCATACAAACTCCTAAAATGTGGTCGAAGGCCAGTCTCTATCCTCCAAACATTGGCACCACTAGACTTTAACATCACCTTTGAGGTCAAAATTAGAAGTCAGGACCTTCCTATCCTCCGAAGTGCCCATAGAAATGATGATGCAAATCATCATTGAAATTGGAGATGTCATCTTCCTTCTAGATGTTAATGAAAAGTTTTTGGGTTGGAATGGCCAAGTGGTCCTCTCTACCATTGGGTTTGGAAGTGGATGCCTCCACCTTTTGTTGTTTCACCACTTCTACCTTTAGAGACATTATGATGTTTGTGAGCTACTTGATGTCATAATGCATGCGACTATTTTATTTTTCTACTTCCTCAAGTTTGATCTCAAAATGAGATGTCCTAGAGGCCGTCACATCCGCTACATCCATTCGCTCTACAGGTCAGAGAGAACTGCTGTCATTTTTTGCTTCAGATGTATCATCTTCCAGTGCTAACTTTGATGTTGATCATTTTAGTCTCCTCAATACTCCATTTCCTCCTCAAGAGAAATGGCTCAACAGCACTGGTGAGGATCTCAACCTGGCTTCTATATCAATTATCACGCGGTCAAATCCACAACTAAGAACAATGCTTGGATTGAATGCATGTCGGCCTCAACTCTTGGGAAGGAGTGTTAAGCAACCTTTCCCATGCAGCAGAAGTCTCTTGGGAATGCTTTAGATTGTTTGGGGGTTTGAAGGAGGTTAGGCTAGGCACATAGCAGAACATCAAATCATCTTATCATCACACATGAAAGGTAGTTCGGTGGTCGTACCCATTATTATCTCAGATTCTCAGAATGAAGTGGGGTTACTTCATAAATTGTTAAACCCCATGAATTAAGACCAATTACAAAATTGATTATTAATTTCATTTTCCACGTCAATGAGTGATAGTTTTTTTGCATATTCTTCATATAAATAATAATATAAATCATAAAAACTCAATTTATCACTACGTATTTGATGTCATCATCAGTCACCCATGATAGTTTGATGGAACGAGATGATACTCATGTTAGGGCTAGGAACAATTCCAGTCACTCTTGATCCAGAATCTCTATCTGAATCAGGAATAGAACCATACTGTCTCCATTTCACTCCTTCAATTTATGCTTTCCTTTCTCCTCATTGACATCTAGGCTTTTCACTCCAATCCTAAAAGTGTTCCTCATCAAAAATGGTATCGCTTCTTATAATCGGTTTTTCTGATAAACGATGGTTTCCAGAGAAGTGAAAATAAACATACCTTACACATCAAGAGGAGCAAAAGTGATGTTATAATTGTGAGTATTTATGTTGATGATATGATTTATATGGGATCGTCTTATTCTTTTGTCCACTAATTCAAGATATGACTGATCTGATGGAAATATATATGGTCGGGAAGCCAATCAAATATTCCACATCTCATTCCATATTCATTAGTAGAACATATTCATTATACTGCACGTGTGATGTTGATAATTCGCAAATTATAATGTTAAATAGATGAATATTACATTACATATATGTGTTTTTTAGCCATATTTGCATGTTTTTATACATAAATGACTTGTATTATGATTTTATGTCTGTTTTTAATTTTTTTAGTATTTTTAACATGACATTTAACCTCAATGCATTGAAGAATTATTTTTTGCAGGGTGTAAAATACTTGGCTAGAGGTTGGTAAGGGTTTTAGTAATTTTTCTGTACATTTTTCTATATTTTTTATAATTTTTTGACCATTATATAGCCAAGATATAATTTTTAGAATAAAAAGAATATTTTTATGATTTATTTGGTATTTCAAATGATTTTTTTATGAATTTCGTGGCATTCACGACATTCGCCTAAAAATTCGGGCGAATGATTGGATGCGTTAAATGATACTTTATTGGCTCATTATGGCATCGCAATGAGCAAAGCCATAATGAGCAAATCATTATTTTGAAAAGCTTAACTAGCACGGGCGGCGAGGAAAAGGTACTTTTTTATTGTTTTTTTTGTGTAGTAAATGGACGCAGAGAATCGATCTCCGCATGCATTTATAAAGTGAGAATATTCCTCGTACGCGGAATCGATTAGCCGCGTGCATTGATAGCATGCGGCAATCAACTCCGCGTGCATTTAATAAATCGTAAAGTTACCTTTATTTTTTATTAAAAGGAAGGGGATGTAGGGCAACGTGGCGCATTCTCAGCCATACAAAAGGTATCTCTATCTCTCTTTTGTCAGCAATGATTGCGCCATTTCAGCATGCAGAAATGTTGCAATGCGCGATACGAGGGCAGAGAAAATAAGGCAGCGAATGGGAAAACGTCATTTTTGCCTGGCTGGCGCCTGCGTGGAGGAGAGATAAAATATGATTGGAGGGTTGAGATTAAGCGAAATTAAAACGAAGATATCTTGAGATCTAGTAGTTTGATTTTGCCAAAAATTTGAGGATAGGTTTGTCTTTTTACCCTTTACGATCCATACGTTTGGATCTTGAAATAGAGGTTGGGAAGAAGGGGAAAATCACTGAGAAATCTCTCCCCCAAGAAATTGGCTAAGAAGGACACAATTGTTGCTTCTGAAGTCGACAAATCTTGGATCATTCTTCAAATTTTTAAGTTTCTTCTTCATTGTTTGAACTTCTTCTTTAGCAATTTTAAAACGCCAAGGCATGGACAAGATGTACATGCCCTTGATGTTGATTTGATTTGAATGGTGATTAGCATTACAATTTGATTTTGATTCAAAATCTGACTCTTAATTCTTAGTTCTACATTGATGTTATTCTCATATTGCATCTTAGATCTTTAGATTAGTGTAGAATTTCATTTTTAATTCATTTTCCCCCAAATTCTTCTACTTCTTGTCTCTAGGTTAATGCATCTACTTTCTCTCTCTAGATCAAGAAATAGATTGTTTAAAAAGTCAATTCAATACGTAAAAAACCTATATCCAAAATTTCATCCAAAAATTCACCCATCTTCAAGTCCAATTTTAAAAATCCCTTTCTTGCTTAATAATTCCCAATTTTAATAAATAAATATTGTCATCATAAATCATCTTGATATGAATATAGGTAATCCAAATAAATTTGATGTAAGAATAAAAAATTATCTTATCTCGAGTGTTTTGATTGAAAATACTAAGATCACTATTAAGCTTTTGCATAATTTTGATTGATTAAAAAATAATATTGAACACAATTAAGGCCCATTAAATGCAAAATTAATTCATTCCGTAATTAATTCATTTAAAATAGGATAGAAATTTTTAGAGTGCCTCCTTATGGTTCAAACCCTTTCTTGCTCTATACATAGCATTTAGTGATTAAGGGCTATTATAAATTTTATTGCATAAGTTTAAGAGCCAAAACAACGATATATTTTACACACCAATTTTATGCTGATCAAATGCTTATAATGAGATCCATGAATACATGATCGGACTTAGTAAATTATGATAAGATCGTAATATGGAGATCACTAGTCTTTAAGCATGTGTTCTAAACATTCATATTCAAAGGATACGCAAGAAGGATGTCGAAGTATCCAGATATAATAGCACTATCTAGCATCACTGATATGATGAGTATGGTCGGTCCCATAGCCATTAGTGTGGAGACACTAAGGATAGATAGTGGGTGCTCTTTAGTGGAAAGAGTTCACTGAATTGATCTGTATGAATCCCTGAATGGTATTGTACCGAATTGTCAATCAGGTCGATTCACGTCACGATTGTGAAAGTGGTCCTTGGACTTGAGACACCAAAGGCGTCTTATGGACGGACGGTTGTACTTTGACTATGGCCAACGAGTCTCTAATCATGAATGTTCACGAAGACAATTGAATGGTCAAGATGGGATCGTCCACCCTCAAGGAAGACGTGATAGCTCAAGGAAGACGATGCGATAAAGTCCTTAGCCAAGGTAGTGAAATATCGGAGTAGAGTTCTCCGATGACTTCCGAATGCATCAGGACTAACTCGGATGACCTATTAGGGTTTGACAATTGACCATACCCTAATTCATCCAAGGAGTGTCAAGTAGATGAGAGATTATATGTGCACAGTAACCGATGATGAACATGTTCCATGAGTGAGTCAATACGCACTCCTTTGTATCTTCTACAACATGAGGTGTAACTTGGCACTCCACATGTTGGAGACTCGACCTATCGATTGGGTTAAACCAATCCGACGTTAATTAATCTATATGATGATAGAGTTAATTAATTTGGAAGTCAAATAAAGGTTATTGGGCCAATGGAGTCATTAACTAGACTGATACATGGGCCTAGAGGGTCACACGCAAATGGTCTTTGGACGTCAAAAGATATACTTAAGTTTTGGGGGTTTTTATGAAAAATAGGGGAAGGCCCTGAAAAAACTT
The DNA here is from genome assembly GCF_029677425.1 of Wolffia australiana. NCBI lineage: Eukaryota > Viridiplantae > Streptophyta > Magnoliopsida > Alismatales > Araceae > Wolffia > Wolffia australiana. The sequence goes on from NC_135835.1 coordinate 3,464,126, forward strand.
CACCCAAGCCAGAATTTTTCAAGGACCTTTCCCCTTCTTCTCCCTTCTCCCCACTCCCCTCTCCATCCCTGATGTGATTGGGACGACGTAACAACAACGGCGGAGAATGAACGAAGCTCGTCAACAAGAAGGAGGAGATTCGACATGCTGAGGATCGTGTGGATACGTCTAGAGGCTGCACACTTGAACAGCTCGACTTGTCTCTTACATTTCAACCATGAAATGTAAGTTCATTTCATGGTTTTATCGATGTCGTACGACTTCGCAAAAGTCTTCTGCTATGTCTTGATTTCTTCATCCAGATCTAGGCCTTTAGAACCCAACATGATCTAGTTTACTTCAACATTTTCTTGGTATTCAATTATTTCAAGACAGAAAAGGAATAATTATTTCTCAAGAAAGGTATGGGACTGATATGTTAAATAAATTAATATGATACCATGCAAGCCATGCACTATCATGGGTGATTGGAATCACTATATATTTGATGTCATGCAAGCCACGCACTACCAAATTCAAAAGAAAAATTGACTTTGAATGATGGTATGACTTTTGTGGATGAGCAATTTATAGAAGCATGGTCGGGAGCTTAATGTATTTGACGAATACAAGACCATATATTTTGATATTCGTGAGTTTGGTGTCAAGAATTTTGAGTTATCCTTATATATCATCATTTTGGAGCAGTGAAACTAATTATGAGATATATATGTGTAACCAAAGAGTATGGATTATTATTTGACAGATCATCTAATCTTCAGGTGACATGATATGTGGATAGTGATTGGGCAGGAGATAGAGATGAAAGAAAGAGCATAAGTGGATAAGTTTTTCTCATTGCCTCAAAAGCTGTTTCATGGAGTTCAAAGAAGCAA
>NC_135835.1:5897500-5927500 GCF_029677425.1 Wolffia australiana
ATTTACGGGTCCAGTACTAAAGCCGAATACAAGGCTCCGGCCAATATCTCTGCTAACGTCATTTTGATTCATTCCCCTTGCTCAAGCTCTAGCTTCAGCCATCCTCCGCGCCAACTCTCTAGTGCAATAACATTGGCTCCACGTGTTTAGAAGCCAATTCCCTTCTTCAAGCATGGACAAAGCACATCAAAGTTGATTTACACTTTGTGTGCGAACAAGTTGCCGCTAAGTCTCTCCACCTTCAATTTGTTTCCAGCGATGGCCACCTTGCCGATATGCTCACCAAGCCTTTAACGCAGCCTTGCTTTGTCATGTTGCAAGACAAGCTTAACGTCTGCCCGTCGCAGCTTAGCTTGATGGGGGTATTAAAGCTGAGTCTGTAACTCGCCACCTCAGCAACCTTGATGACCAGTCAGATGCTATTTAACCTAATGACAATAAACCATAGGGATTACATCTAAACTAGCCATTATAAAATCATTTTAACAGCTAGGATTAAATCAATATCCAAACCACAAGAACAATCACGATTATGTCTAAACTAGTTGTTATACTAGCGAAAAACCCTTTTTTGGAATACCTTTGTATAAATCTGAAAAGTTGTATTGTTGAAGTCAAGCAAAAATATAATCAAACTGTCTTGGTGTATTCTCTCTCCCCCTTCCTACTCTGTCTTCTTCTCTTCTTCTCTTCTTCTTTTTCTCTTATTCTTGATTTCTACTACAGATCACGGTTATGGACGTTTTTCTCTACAATAGGATGTGAGAGAGAAAAGAGAGGGGGAGAGTGAAAAATGGAGACAAAACATTAGAGAGAGAGAAAGAAAAAAACACAGATAGGGAGGGCCTTCCGTCAGCGGTGGTAGTGGCGGTCAGGGCAACAACTTCTGGCCGTGGTTGCAGCAGCGATTGAGGAGAAACCTATCGATGTAGTTTCTCGAACGAAACCTTTCTTCAAAGTAAATTCACCATATAAAACAAGGAGAGTTTGGGATTTGAAAGATCTACAGAGGGGGAGAAGGATAGTGGGAGGAGAGGGGAGGGTGGCGGGGGCAGTTGTGACTCCAATGACATTGTTCCTACACTAACATGTACGTGGGTTGTTCATGGCGTGATCGTAGGTGTGGTGGTAATAAAATACTTGAGTGTGATCTGAATGGGTTTAATCTAGTATAAGGGGATAACTCCGTGACATAGAGACTTAACAATGACAAACAAGGGAAATGATTATGGTATCCCTAACTTCATGGAAGTAGATGATTCAAAATACCCAATCAAAGTTACACACAAATGGATTCATAAGGTCAACAACCACTCAAAGAAAATCAACAATTAATATGAACCAACAATTATCTGAAAATCAAGGTGTCACAAGGTACCTTGGAGAGGGAGCCAATAGCTTGGTTTTTCTGATGTTGAATCGCCTTGATTGATGTTGATCTACAACTCCAGGATGGGTATGAATGAGAAGAGGAGAATGTATGCAAAACGGATAGATGAACACGTGAATGGGAGAAGGTATGAGAAGATGTTCACATGTAGTGCAAGAAAGGTGGAAATGAAGAACTGAAAGTTAACTCACAAGACAGATGAGATGGAAATTGTGGGGATGAGAAGAGGGTGCGTGGTAAATAATATCAAGGGTTAAAAGGCAAAAAAATGCAGTTACAAAGCAAGTTGAACTAAGGATGGCTTAAGAGAAAGTGGTCGAGATAAAAAGTGGGAATGGTTGTTTATAGAGACTATGGGCCCCACTAGAAATGCTGGCTTGGGATAGGGAGAGAAGAGAGAGAAAGCAGAGCTGTCCTCATCCTAGGAGAGAATAAAATCAGTATTTTGAATTCTTTAAATCATAAATGTTAAAAATAAATAATCGCCCGATTTTGAAAAACTTCAAAAATCAACAAAAAGGACAAACCTGTATAGAGAGAGAAGAGAGAGAAAGTAGGGTCGTTCTCATCATGGGAGAGAAAAAAAATCCCATCTTCAGCCACTCAGACGAACCACACAAAACTAAAGCTCATAGACGGATGATGTAGAAGAAAACAAATGAAGGCTCTCTTGTTTGGGTTACATGCTGGGGGGAACATAGACGACGGGTGACAGAACAGACCTCACCTGGTCCCTTTGAACAACGTTGCCCATTCCTTCTTTGCCTCCAAGCTTCTCGCCGTGGGCACATGCAGCAAAACTCTATAATTCAGATCCCAGAGGAGAAATATCTGGCTGCCGTGGTAACAAAAATAATTCGAAATAAATTAGACTATAATATTACGATCTGTATCGGGTGCAGTGTGTGTCTTGATTTGGTGAATGTTTCTCACTCGTGGTCGAGGATTTTCCTTGGCCACCGGCAGAGGAATGCTGGGCGAGAGAGGATCTTGATAATTAAAAATGAAGATGTATGCAGCGTCTTGGCAGCGAAGCGGTTGCACCGCCGCTCATCTTTTTCCGAAGGAAGAAGCGGATGAAGCATAAGCTCTTTTCCTGAAGGAAGAAGCTAATGGAGATGGCGCCCTAGTAGGGAGAGATGAAATTTTAGAGAGAGAGAGAGAGAGAGAGGAGGAGGGGGAATTCGTAAGGAGGATTTGCTTGCCTTGTTGCCCATGAAGCCCATGGTGACACATTGGAACGGCGGAGAAGCTTAGATGGCGGAGAACGTTCCGCAAGCTTCCTCTCAACTGCACGATCCGAAGGATTCGCACCATCTATTGGCTCGTCATCTCTAAAGAACTCCTCTGCCTGGCCCTCTTTCAAAGGGTGCATCTTCTACCCCGACGATGATGATGATGATGTAGACGATGATGGCGATGATAATGATTGGTTTAGTGCAGCGCGGATGATGAAAAGGCTTCCGAGAAGCTGAAATTATAGGGATGTTAGTTTTGGAGGATTTTGGTGATGAGAAGGGAGTGAGAGAGATTGAGGGTGTACCTGAGAATGTAGAAGCTCTTCTTCTAACGCCTTCTACCTGACATCTCCTACTAGAAAACCTCTGTGTAAACAACGTTAGTCATTGTTAGTCGGTTCGCGCCACCATCGCAAAAAAAGATTCCTGCTAGAAATTTCCTTGGCTGATGATTGTGGCTTGGAGCATTCTCAGAAAAAAGCCATCCACTCAAAGCCTGGTCCCGTTGCATAGGCTTTGCAGTGTGTTCAAGTTTTGGAGAAGGATCGCGATGCACCCGATCTTGAGTTGGACCTTGTAGAGCGGCATTGTCGCATCATCAATTGTGTTCAGGAACTCAGTTGGGTAGAGGGATACATTGTTGACTTTGCCAGGAGGGATTGCGTCGAAGCTGAAGTACTCCATCACTTCATCTGGAAAGACTTTGAGCACAATGGTCTTGACCTTGACCACATCATCGTTTAGAGGCATCAACATCTTCTTCGCTATCAACTGAGTTGCGTCATCTTCAAAGGTGCCATAAACATGGGCAATCAGATCAGGCAGAGAAGAGACGTGCTGAATCTCAGTTGGACGATGGACATCAAGGCCAACACGTCCTTCTCTGACAACAAGTAAGAATTTGCTCCACGCTTGTTGGTCGGACGAAACGCGGACGTTGGTTTGGAGGCAAAAAATAGAGCAATGGCGCCATACATCATTTCGGTTGAGGGACGAACTGATGATCATTGAGCGTGAGCCTTTCAGTATGATTGCAAGCATTTTTTTGAAGTCGCCTCCCATCACGATGACCTTGCCGCCGAAAGGAACACTTTCCAAACTTGCATCGATGGTCTTCATCACATCTCAAATAAATCAATCGAGCGTCTCGTAAACGTGGCGGAGCATCATTGGAGCTTCGTCCATAATTATAATGCTTGATGACTGAATTTGACGACCGATTTGGAAGTCAGGTGAGATTCCACACGTTGAGATGTGAGTGAAAGAAATCAGAATCTTGAATGTCGAGGTCAACGTTCACCCTCCTTCCAGAAGAAGCGTTGTAATACCACTTGTCGGAGTTGATATGGCATTGCGGTGAGAGGTCTTGATCTACGTGAGAATAGCTGAGTAGAGAAATGTCTTCCCCGATCCACTAGGCCCATCAATAAAGAAGACCTTGGCCTCCTTAGCACGTTCGGTTGAGTCAATGGCTTTGAACATTGCATCGTACATTTATTGGAATTCTATGGTCAGCATGCCTTCTAGGTTTTTTGACACGAATATTGCATGCAGGATGTTGTTTCCTTAGCTTGGCCCGCATTCTGTATCTGTCAGTTGGAGTTTGACACCTTGGGGCAACGCTGGGAACACTACAAGGTAAGTTCCGCGTTGGTAGAGGATTGACTCGATGCGCTCAACACTTCTTGCCATATTGTTTCAATCACTTGCGACGCGCCGTTCATGAAAGAGATGTCCTCTGACATGGCGTCAAGGTATTTGTCGAGAAGCATGTCTGGTTGGGAGATGTCACAGTAGGGTAGCACCATCACGAAGAGCTCGCAAACTTGACAGGGAGAATCAACGCCTACCGCCAATGCGAGATCGTTGTTGAACTCTTCGTCGGAGTGGAGTAAGCCACACGCTCGAGCAGCTCTTTGATACGTGTAGTAGAAAACATCATCAACGGTGCACAAATCATTGTAACACGTCACTCCTGGAACGTGATGAAGCATCAACCAGAGGTAGTATCACGCACCCTTCTGATACACTGTAGTCACTGACGTCGTGGCCAACATTGAGTGGAATCGTTCCACGTGTAATAAGATGAGAAGTCATAGTACAACGTTTGCTTGCCTACTTCATCTTCCGGATGCTCCTTGTTGTACCACATCCACTCTATGAGGGGCGTGCGTGCTGACCTGTCCTAATTTCACTTACCAGCTTGCCTTCACCATACACCACGGATTGCATATTCTCGTCATGAAATTGAAGGGCGTACACACTTGGATACATCTTCTACATGTTGAATTCATAGATCCGCCAAAAAGACTTCGATGTAGATACAAATCAGACATCAAGATACAATTGGGCTTCATTGTGTGACTAAGGGTCGTGAGCTGCACTAGTGACGGCACCTTCTCTTGGAGCATCCTTCGAAGATACTCTTGCTTGAATGCGGTCGTGGTCCTTGTACAGGTACTTCACTGACTGGATGGAAAAGTAGATTTCCACATTGATGTGGCAGTTGAACACCTTGCACAAATACTTGTTGTACGAAACAACCCAGAGGTTCTCGATGAGATGAAAACCCTTCTAGATGACGCGACCGTTACTACGGCACTGGTAGAGAGGGTACCCATTGTTGTTTACTTGTGTTGAGCCAATGAACTCCTTAGAGAAATTCTTGGAGCACTTTCTGTTCTTCATACACGGGCATCTTGGGTCTGCAGAAGCGCAAGGGCCATGAATCATATGTGCCGCCACAGTCAAACAACTCCTTACGTTGAGATCTAGTAAGTCGGCACACAGGATCTTGTCGATGTCTTCAGGAGTCTTTGGCTTGTACGGGTCATCCAATATCCACAACATGTGTGCGTGTGGGAGACCGCACTTTTGAAACTTGACAACGTACACATGACCTTTTACTTTGCTGAATATTTCATTGTCGATGATCAAATGGAGGAACTCCTTCAGTTTCAACCAGAAAACGTGACAACAGAGGTCGAATCGATCTTGCGCCTTCTGGCCAAGTAGTAGAGCTTCCATGATGTTGAACCATTTTGGGTTGCAAGTCATCGTGATGAATAAATCTGGCTTTCCCATCTTTTGTACAATGGCCATGGCATCTTGGTATAGCCCTTGCATGTAGCGCGGGCCGCCAGTGAAGGAAGGGGGGAGAATGATCATCCTTCCTGCGGGCGCAGCAAGATCGTCGACTACAACTTGATCAATTAACCCTCAGTAGAGGCTTGCACATAACATTGCCTGGTTGTAGCGAACCTAGTGCAAGTGAGATTCTTCAACCTTGGCATAAGCATCCACAACATATTCTTGAAACAGCCGACTAGAAAGATGAAGCACTCTTGATGAGTCTCGAACCATGAAGGGGTAGGCATAAAGCTGGTTCATCGTCACCTTGATTCTTTCCTTTAGTCGCAGGCTCCACCTTGGACTACCATACGGAAAGATCACCATGAAGTAAAGTTGATTCACAAACTACAGGCACCCACCATGCTCCTAAAGAACAATGTTGCACCTTCCATCTCCTTCATTTTCGTCTCCAGGCATAAGAACATCGACTTCAGAACTTGTGGGATGATCATTCTGGCAGTCAGGGACACAAGGCTCGCCGACTCTTAGCTCAAATTCTTGGGTGGATGCAGTGAGGAGCGCTTCTTCGTTGTTCGCTTGAAACTAGCTAACAAAGGGATTGGCCACACTTAGACCATAGTGGATCTTTTCAAGGATGCTGCGATGCAGATCAGGGAAGATTGAGCCTCATCGTTCAATCTATTAGTCCATGTCATAGATGTAGATTTGAGCAAAGCAAGGAGCTTGACTACCTAGGGGCATTAGACCATTTGAGATCTGATGATAGATGCCGCCTTGGATGCGGTATGTGTACACGCCGGCATGGTTGTTGGCGAGGGAATGGTTGAAATTTTCACCGCTGGACGCGAAACCAAAAGCTGAATTCTAGGCTCAAAGAAAATTGTGGTAGTGCTTTGCCTCCTCCGTCGTCCCCTCGAACAGAGCAAGAAGCGGTGCCGGCGGGTTGGGAAACACCTACAACGCGACCTCGCCATCCTTGCATCAAAAGTGGAACACTAGGTTTTGCTGATTGGAGCCATGTTTGTGTTCTTGCATCTGCATCTTTGATTGGCACGAATCGCATGTTGCAATCATACCTGCGAGAGAATGTGGTTGAACATTTGCCACATTGCGGGCACCTGCAAGGAGTGTCCTCACGTTGGCTGATCCTGTCGATCGACGATACACAATTCGCTTGGTCCTACGGTTGCCCTCAATAGCGGGCACAATCAGCGTCCGGAAGGGAACATGAATTCCTATTATTATGAGTAGGGATTAGTAGTATAGATAAATGTTTAAAATGAAGTATCCAAAATAATATGGGGAGATGTAATATTTCATTACTCATACAGTAGACGTGTCGAGGGGCATATAAAAAATATATCATATTTTTTACGCCCATTATCTATATTTTATTCACAATCAGATGAAATCCTGATTGAATTTGAAGAACAGATAATCAGATCAAAATTTCACAATAATCAATAGAAATCCAATTGATTTTAAAGAAAATATAAATTCATAACTTGAAAATGCATATCGTCAGTAATCTGATGAATTATTGATCAATTAGAAGAACAGATAAATCTAAAATATACAAATGAATTATCGATGCATCTCGTCATTCATGATTTTAGATTTTACATTTTTGAAATCTACAGAAGTCATGAAAATTGAAAATCCAATTCACAGAAAAAACAAATAGATCTTAAATTCACAATCGAATTGGATTGCGAATTTAAAATAAATAATCGTAGAAGAATCGCAGATTATAATTTCTGTAACTTTTCGATTTCATATTTGATTTCATATTCGATTTTCAAATTCAAAATTTTCGATCGATTTCAGAAATCATATTCCAATATAATTTTTGTTGATAGCGTGTTTAGATTTTGAATCCAATATGGAATATATCGATTACTTGAAAAAATCTTGAACCCAATACACAATATATTTTCGTTATTCGAGCGCAGATTTTGAAGATTTTATAAAATCAAAAATCGATTTTAAATTTTTGATTTCATATTGGATTTTTGAATACACGATTTTTGATTGTGTATTCGTCGAAGTTCATTCAGAAGAATTCCGTAGATTTCTGTGGATCTAAAATTCCATAGATTTTCGTAGATCTCAAATTCACAATCGAATGAAATGCAGATTGAATTTAAGGAACAGATAATCATATCTAAAATTAAAAATAATCAAGAGAACTAAAATTCACAAACGGATCTAGATGAAATCCAGATTGAATTTAAGGAACAGAAAAAATTCACAATAATTAATAGATATAAAATTCACAATCGAATATAAAAATCACATTAGATGAATCAACATCTTAGACCGAACAATCGAGAATCGTGTATTAAAAAAAAATGAAAAATAACAAAGAAATAAGATAAATAAATGGCAAGGTGACACATTGTACAATATCTAAAGAAAGAGCGAGCCAGAGAAAGGTGAGGGCATAAAAAAATACGCTGGAAAAAATAAAGGCTCACCAAGCCAAAAAACAATTTCAAGAAAAAAGCAGTAGGGATTTCCCCAACGCAAGCAAACACAAAAAAACATAGTTTCCTCCAGAGAAAGATCACAGATCGATTACATCGAGGGAAAAAAACAAAGCGAGGCAGAAAAAATAACTGAAAAAAATGAATAAAAGGCAAAGTGAGACATTGTACAATATCTAAAGAAAGAATGAGCCACAGAAAGATGAGGCCATAGAAAATTAGGCTGGAAAAATCAAAGGATCACCTCGACTAGAAGGTTACTTCACTGCTATTATCGAAATTTAATTTAAGATAACGCAAGAAAACACACAAATATGAAAATTATTCCAATGGCCAATCGAAAATCATTTCAAAAAATGCAAGCGAACACAGAAAACGGAGTTTATTCCAAAGAAGTTCGACGTGCGAAAAGAAGTTGTACATGCGACAAATTTTGTAGTATTACTGGCTGCATGATTAGCGACTTAAACCACACCACAAACTAAGAAAAACTAAGGCATTCAATGGGAGCAAAAAACAAAGGCACGCTGGCTCTGGTAAAATTGAAGCCTTGGAAACGGATGATCGCTGCAACAGCCTCGCACTACAGCAACTTATCGTTGTTGTTCTTTTCTTCTTATTCTCATCACTACTATTCTTCTTCTCTCCTCTCTTGCAGCAGAAAAAGTACGCCCCGATTTTTGCATTTGACTTCCGCTTAACACTGTGCTAAAAGCCCATGAAATCAAAATTCATTTAAAAAATGCAAGCGAACACAGAAAAAGGAGTTTTTTCCCAAAGAAACACTACAGATCAATCAGATCGGAGAAAAAAATAGATGTACGATGTGCCTACTGGAGTTGCCACGTCGTACTTAATTCCATCGACTGAAAATCTAGATTTGACCGATCAGGAGAAGAATGATCTCGCTGAGATGAATTTCACTCACCATGCGGCGAATGATGCGCCATTGATGATAATCCTTCTTCCCAAACACCGCCAAGTCAGGCTCCACCACGTTGAACAGCTTGACAAGATGTGCCAACACCACTTGATGAAAAAATACTCCATTGGCTCTGCCAAACAAACATCGTACTTGATCCCAGCGTCCTCCCGATCCCGATGACATAATCCTGACGACCTCCGGACAACGTAATCCCCCGGCCCGAGCGTATCCCTGAACAACTGCTTCTTTCTCTTGTGCACGACGTAACTTCCCGAACTAATGCTTCTCTCTCTCTCTCTTCTTTCTCACTCTCTTGTCAGCCAGTCAGAGTCCAGAAGGGTACATGAATTCCTATTATAGTAGTAGAGATATATCAAATTTGGAAGTTATAGAGAAGCGAGAAAGAGAATTAGTGAGGGAAAAGAGTGGTAGAATAGGTTAAGAGGATGAAAGAGGATAGGTGGAGGAGAAAAGCGAGAGTGAGAAAGAGAGAGAAGAGAGGGTGATACCATGATAGAATTCGGTGTCTCTGACCGAATGAGGAAGAGGGAAGTAGACGAAGATGGATGGGAAACTAGAACAGCATGAAATAGAAGAGAGTGAGCCAAATGGCTTGTGTGTTCAAGATACAGCGGGAGTCTTTTATAGACTCTCCAGATGAACGTTGGGTGTTTCCTTTATTAACGATATTTAACTCGTTGGCGGCGTCCACGACGCGTCGCCGTGATCTTGAGAGATCTTCTGGCGGTGTGCATGGCTCGAGGTGGCGGCGGTAGACCGTGGCGACTTCACCTGAGCCTTTCCAGAAGCTTCCGCTGGCGTCGTCTGCTCCAGCTGTCTGGTGAGTGTGTCGTCGTCCTTAACACACCCCTACAAGCTCAATAGCGGAAGAAGGTTGAGCTTGGGTTGAAGTCATAAGAAAGGCTGTTTGGGCAAGCTTTTCGTTAGGATGTCTGCCAGCTGTGTGTGACTGGAAGTGAATGCTAATTTGAGCTGGTTTGCTGCGACTCGTTCACGAACGAAGTTAAAGTCGATCTCCACATGTTTCATGCGGGCGTGGAAGATGGGGTTGCGCGCGAGGTAGGTAGCGCCAGGTTGTCGCACCAGAGGATGGTTGTGCCTTGAGTGGGTAGCTGTAGTTCCTGCAAGAGAGATTATATCCAAATGAATTCAGACGTTACATTAGCCATTGATTTGTATTCCGCTTCGGTACTGGAGCGGGAAACCGTAGTTTGTTTCTTGGAGCTCCATGAGACAAGGTTGTTTCCGAGATAGATCAGATAGCCGCTTGTGGAGCGCCGGTCCGATGAGTCAACTGCCCAGTCTGCATTGCTAAACATGTTTAAACATGGGTTAGAATTTTAGTAATATATTAACCCAAAATTGGCAGTGCCCTTGAGGTAACGGAGTAAGTGTTTGACTGCCTTCCAATGTTGAGGTTGGGGTTGATGCATATATTGGCATGCCTTGTTAACTACGTAGCAGATGTCTTGTCGTGTTAGAGTGAGGTATTGCAGCGCCCCCACGATTTGACGATAGAGGACCACATCACAGGGGCTGTCGGAAACCGCGCACTGGGAGACTAGAGCTGGAGTGACTGTAGGTTTGCAGTCGCTCATGTGTGCACGCCGAAGAACGTCAGACAGATAGTGAGATTGAGAAAGGGCTAAGCTGCTTGGGTGAGGTAAGAGTTGGATGCCGAGAAAAGTGCGTGCAGGACTGAGATCGCGGATCGCAAATTTGCTTAACAGAGAATGGAGAAGAGAGGTTACCCCCTAGCGATCCGAGCCGAGGGCCAGAAAATCGTCAACATAAATGAGAAGGTAAAGGCGAGAATGGGGAGTGATTTTGAAAAAGAGAGACGTGTCTGTGCGGGAACCGGAAAAACCGATAGAAAGAAGATAAGTGGAGAGTTTTAAAGACCAGGCACGCGGAGCTTGCTTTAAGCCATAGAGCGATTTGTGGAGGAGACAAACATGAGAGGAGAGATTAGGATGGACGAAACCTGGAGGTTGACGCATGTATACCATTTCTTGGAGGTCACCGTGAAGAAATGAGTTGGAGACGTCGAGTTGATGAATGCACCATTGGTGGTAGACCGCAGTGGCAAGAAGTAGACGAACAGATGTAACTTTGACGACTGGACTGAAGGACTCGGCGAAGTCAATGCCGGGGGTTGACGATAGCCTTGAGCCACCAGGCGAGCTTTATGGCGAGCGATGGACCCGTCGGGGTGAAGCTTGAGCCGATAGATCCACTTGCAGCCAAGGATGCGGGCGTCGCGGGAAGGCGCTACAAGAGTCCACGTACGATTGTGAAGGAGGGCATGATACTCAGCACGCATGGCGTCGCGCCAGGTGGTTGACTGGCAGCTTCAAGGTAGGAGTGAGGTTCGGCGAGTGACTTGGTGAGTTGGTAGCAGTGGGGGGAGATTGGCTGAGTGCGAGCGTAAATTTCTTGAAGAGAGTGAAGAGGGTGTGGAGGGGTGCTGGAATTGGAGGAAGGCGGCAGGGACGAAGGAGACAAAGGGGGTGTTGTCAATACGGGAGTCGAGGGTGGTGATCCGGTTGTAGAGGGAGAGGAGTTAGATGGAGGAAGGGATACGCACGAGGATGAGATCATGGGTAGGGGAGCTGTAAGAGGTGTCGGCCCGAGCAGACTAGGTGGGGAGTTGTTGAAGTCCGCAGAGGTCATACCTGGGAATATCGACTCATCAAGCGTAACATCGCGAGAAATGAAAAGTTTACCAGAGGCGAGAGAGAGGCAGCGGTAGCCATTGTGGTGTGCGTTGTAGCCCAAAAAAAAATGCAGCGTTCGGTCGGAATGTGGCGAGAGTTTGTGAGATGCATAAGGGCGGAGATAAGGGAAACATAAACAACCAAAGGATTTTAGAGAGGTTAGAGGGGGCTTAGCTTTGTGGAGAAGTTTGAACGGGGATTTGTTGGCAAGGACCGGTGAAGGCATGCGATTGATCAAGAACGTTGCTGTTGCCGCGGCTTCGTCCTAAAACTGAGGCGGGAGGCGGGCATGACTGAGTAATGCGAGTGCGGTTTCGATGATGTGGCGATGTTTCCTTTCTGTCGTTCCATTCTGCTGAGGCGTGTGTGGACATGACACGCGGTGGTGGATGCCACATTGCTTGAGGTGGTGACATAGACTTTGAAATTCACCGCCCCAATCCAACTGAAAGTTTACAAATTTGGAGGTGAATTGCCTCTCGACCAAGGATTGAAAATTGAGAAAGGAGGCAAATACATTTTTGAGTTTTAAGGGATAAAACCAAGTATAGCGACTATAATCGTCTATAAAGATGACGTAATAAGAAAATTTCAAATGAGAAGATACGGGGGACAGTCCCCATAGGTCTGAATGAATTAGCTGTAAGGGTTTTTGACTGTGAGTGGGTGAAGAGGAAAATGGAAGTCTGTGACTTTTGGAGATAGCACATGACGAGCAGATATAAGTTTTAGAAAGATGAGTGGCGGGAAGACCAAACCGGAGGATTGTTTGGTGCAAAATGCGAAAGGAGGGATGACCGAGGCGATGATGCCAAACGTCGGGCGTGCTGCATTCGCTCAGTAGGGCCGTTGGTGAAGCCACCGGCGTGAGTTGGTACATCCCGTCCTTAGTGCGACCCTTGAGCAGTACCTGTCCGGTAGAGTTATCCTTAACGAGGCAGTGATTGGAATGAAATTCAAAAAAAGCGTTATTATCTTCGGCGAACTTTCAAACTGATAAAAGATTTCGTGTAATGTCAGGAACATGAGAACTTGATTGAGGGTTAAAGGACGTGAGTTTGTGGGAAGAACAGAGTGACCTGAATGTTGAATATTCAAACCTGACCCGTCGCCGATGTAGATCTTGTCCTGTCCTGAGTAAACTTGAGGATCGATGAGAAGATTTGGATCTGTGGCGACGTGGTGGGTGGCTCCGCTATCCGGGTACCAGTATGACGAGGGCGCGACCGATGATGTCGTGCTGTGTGCTTGAGGTGGCTGACGAAATGGGTGTTTGAACGTTGTATGAGGTCGACTGTAAGTGCTGCGTGTGTCCTGCGACTGTGCTTGATTGACGCGTGGGTCTTGTGGAATATACATTCGGTTGAACCGTTCGTAGCATTCCAGGGCTTGGTGGCCGTTTCGCGAACATATCTGACACCTTGGAGGTGGTTTGTTGGCGCCGTTGGCATTTCCCCGTCCAGCATTGCATCTGTTTCCCATGCCAGAGTTACCACGGTTATGATTTGAGTATTTATTTTTACCTTTGTTCGCATTGTCGTTGCCGGAGTTGGCTTGGGTGAGGTTGGCTGTTGCCGGGAACTCTGCTGGCTCCTTGTTGAGTTGGTGACAATTTAGCATCGCCTCATGATATTCGTATAATATTCGTCATTTTCTCAGCCTGTCTCGCTCACCTATATCTAACCCGAGCGCGGAGGAGGCAAGCGAAAGTGCACTGAAGAAAGTAAGAGACGTAAGAACAGAAGCAGGGGGATACCTTCGTCGCGCTGGCGACGCTATCTCGTAGCAAGGAGACCCGGAAGAGGCAGCTAACTGTGGGCGTCGATGCTTGACCGATGCGAATGCGGAGGGTGGGGTGGAGGAGTAGTTAATCGTCGCGACTTGGGCGAGGCACGAGGCGGCGATGCACGGTCGAGTCCGGGATGGCGAGCGGGCAATCCAGCAGCAGACAACAAATGGGGTGTCCCCAGCCGGGGTGGGCAGGCGTCCGCAGCAACGTCACCCGCGAGCCGCGAGGGTTGGTCGGCAATGACTCGTCGCATGCGAGCGGGAGTCAAGCAGTCCGCGACAAATCGGGTGGAGGGGCGTGTTGACTGGCAAGACGGCCGGGCAGCTGACCGGTCGGCGGCGCAGCAAGTCGTGCGGAACGTCGGGAAATGGCAGCAGAACCCGTGGACGGCTGCGGGACCACTCGGACGTCACCGAACTCCGGTGACAGAGGCGGGAATGGTGGGCGTCGATCGGCGCTGCATGCGTTGGCTGTCGGGGCGGTCGTTCAGCGCGGGACGGTGGCTAATGGCGGTGGAGTCGTAGTAACAGACGGCGGCGGTGGCAGAACGCCCAGAAGCGGCGCTGCTGGCGGATAACGGCGGTGTGTTGGCGGAGGCGACGGTGTGGGGCGGAGGACGACGGTGTGGGGCGGAGGGCGACGGCGAGACGAGAACGTGGCGGCGTGTGGGTGAAGGCGACGGCGTGGGGTGGAGGGCGACGACGAGACGAGAATGTGGCGGCGTGTGGGCGAAGGCGACGGCGTGGGGCGGAGGGTGACGGCGTGGGGCGGAGGGCGACGGCGTGGGGCGGAGGGCGTCGGTGAGACGGGAATGGGGCGGCGGCGCGACCTGACCTCTTCCTCCCTCTCCTCTTCCTTCTTCTTCTTTCTTCTTCTTCCTTCTCTCACGATCGTGACTCTTCAAATTCCACATTATAACTTTAATAAAAAATTCAAGAGTGGTCCTTTGGGGGGGGGGCGCCCCTCCTCCTTATATAGGAAGGATGATATGGGCCCCTTTAACAAAACAAAATGAAAATAAAGAAAAGGAAATATAGGCATGTTAAGGCCCACTAGGTGCTGGGAGGGGGAGGAATCCTCATATGGGTTCTTCCCCTCCTTACATAGACAAAATAAAAAGATGAAAAGATGAAAAGATGAAAAGATGAAAAGATGAAAAGATAAAAACGATGGCGAGAACGGTAAGCGATCCGAAGGTGGCGGCGGCGCGTCGTCATGTCGAATATCTGAATTCGGGGTCGCGCGTCGCTGTTACGGCTTGGCGTGTCGGCTGGACACGTGTCGGTGGCGGGCTCGGTGACGACGGTGGCTCCTCGCGTGACGACTCAATGGTGTCCGGCGGTGCTGCGCCATCAACCCTCCTGGGGTGGGAAGGACTCGACTCTGGCGAGTCAAGGTGGATGAATAGCAGCGGCTGAAGAAGATCTGGCCGAAGGCGTTGGAGCTCCTGCTCCATAATCCAAGTGTCATCCGCGCAGGTGCGTCCCGCCCACCACACTAGGAAACTCCTCGATATCCCCTCGCCTGCATGGTCAGTTACCTCCTGCAGTACACAATTGATTGCCTCGTGCCTATCGGGTGAAACAATCGGGGGAGTGTCGCGGCAAACTCACTCACGCTGAAGGGGTCTAGAGAGGCTCGGTCTGGGGGGTGAGAAGGGGCCCGATACGGAGCTAGGTCTGCCACATTGAATGTTGAGCCTATTCCCCAAGTGGGGGGAATCTTGATGACATACGCGTTGTAGCCCACTCTTCGGAGGATTGGGAACGTGCCGGCACTACGAGCATGCAACTTCGTAGCCGTCCCGGGAGAGTACCTCTCCGGCCTGAGTCTGACCATCACTAAGTCTCCCACGTCAAATGCTCTGGGTCGGCGATGCAAGTCGGCGGCTTGCTTGTACAATGCGTTCTGCTGCGTGATCCTATCATGGATGCGATGATGTAATGCAGAGACATGCTGGGCAAATGCAAGACCGTCTTCAGAAACCCTAACATGCGGATCTATGGGAGCTAGGTCTAAAGGTCGACGGGGTGCTTGGCTGTAGGCGATCTCGAATGGGCTTAACCCGGTGGTACGGTTCACCGAGGAGTTCAATGCGAACTCAGCGCGTGGTATGATGAGGTCCCACGACGCGAGATGTTTGCCAACTAGGGAACGGAGAAGGTTGCCCAAACTCCGATTGACTACCTCCGTTTGACCATCAGTCTATGGATGGTAGGCAGTCAAGAATTTGAGTTTCGTGCCCAAGAGACTCCACAAGGTCCTCCAAAAGTAACTTGTGAAGCGTACATCGCGATCGGACACGATCGAGGATGGCAGGCCGTGAAGGCGCACAATCTCCCTAAAGAAGAGTTGGGCGACCTTCACGGAGTTTGACGTCTTCGCGCAAGGCACGAAGTGGGCCATCTTCGAAAACCTATCCACGACTACCATGATGGAGTCGTGGGGCCTCGCACCAGGGAAGTCCATACTCACGTCATCCCACGGACGCTTGGGCGTTGGTAGTGGGGTATACAATCTGGCGCTCTTCTTGACCTGCTTGGCCAAGGCACATACACGGCACTGGGCAACTATGTTGCTGATATCGCGCTTCAAAGAAGGCCAGTAGAACTAGTATTCTATGGCTGCGATGGTCTTGTCGCGGCCGAAATGACCGCTAAGGCCTCCGGTGTGACATTCCCAGGTGAGAAAGTCACGCAATGACGTGCGGGCCATGCATAATCTGTTCTTATAGAACAGATATCCATCAGTGAGGACGTAGTCCTTATAGTCCGGGGACGGGCCTCGTTGGACCTCGATGATGATAGGGCTGAAGTCTGGGCAGTTGTCGTACCCCTCTCAAACGGTCTCAAACCCTAGGACTGTCACCTTCATGACGTCTAGCATGTGGGCTCTCTTGCTAAGGGCGTCGGTGACGACGTTATCCTTGCGCTTATTGTGCTTGGTAATGGATGTGTAGTCCTGTAGGTACTCGACCCACCTGGCGTGTCGATCGATCAGTTTCTGCTATGAATTCAGATACTTGAGCGCCTCGTGGTCCGAAAAGAGCACGAACTCTGAAGATAGGAGGTAGTGCCGCCAATGCCGTAAGGCCTGTATGACGGCGTAGAACTCCTTGTCGTATGTGGAGTATAGCAGCTTGGCGTCGTTCAGCTTCTCGCTGAAGAACTCGACTAGGCGACCCTCCTGGCTGAGGACGCCTCTGATTCTGATGCCCGAAGCATCGCATGTGACCTCGAATACCTTCCCGAAGTCGAGAAGGCGTAGTACCGGCGCCTGGGTCATCATTACCTTAATCTGCAAGAAAGCTCGTTCTACTGCCGGTGTCCAAGCGAACAACTCCTCCTTGAGGCAGTCGGTGATGGGTGCCGTAACGGAACTAAAGTTCTGTATGAATCGCCTATAGAAGGTCGCAAGACCTATGAAACTCCTAACATCGTGCATATTGGCCGGTGTCGGCCACGACATGATGGCCCGGATCTTCTTCGGGTCGGCGACAACGCCCTGCGCTGAGACAATGAAGCCGAGGAAGGCAACCTCCGGGGTGAGGAAGCTGCACTTCTTCGGGTGGGCGTAGAGCTGCTCGCACCGCAGGACTGTGCAAACCTGCCGAAGGTGGTATAGGTGATCGTCTCTAGATCGACTATAGACGAGGATGTCGTCAAAGTAGACAACTACGAATTTCCCTATAAACGCACGCATTACCTCGTTCATGAGGCGCTGGAAAGTACTAGGCGCATTGGAGAGGCCAAATGTCATGACTCTCCATTCATATAAACCGTCCTTTATCTTAAAGGCGGTCTTCCATTCGTCACCGGGACGAATCCAAACCTGATGGTATCCGCTCCTCAGATCTATCTTGAAGAAGATAGTAGATCCTGCCATCATGTCGAATAAATCTTGGACCCAGGGAATGGGAAAATGGTACTTGACCGTTATCTTGTTGATGGCACGACTATCGCAGCACATGCGCCATGTGCCATCCTTCTTCGGCGCTAAGAGAGCTGGTACGCACAGGGGCTCAGGCTCTCCTGGATAAGGCCCTTCTCCGAGAGCTCCCTGACCTGCCGTAGTAGTTCCTCGTACTTCGGCGGCTCCATGCGATAATGTGGCAGGTTCGGTAGCGATGCACCGGGTACCAAGTCGATTGCGTGCTGTATGTTCCGAATCGGGGGAAATTCACTTGGTAGCTCATCCGGGAAGACGTCTCTAAACTCCGATATGAGAGCCTCTACCTCGGGCGAACGAGGGGCAATTGGGGTGTGGGCGGGGATGTCGAGGGTGATAGCGAGACACAAGGGCGTGTCATCACCCTCGCGGCCCAGATCACGGGCGAATAAGGGTCCTCTATCGACCATCAACCCTACGGGTTTGGTCGCGGCCGACTTGTTCGCCGGCCTCATGACATAAGGGTGCCATGTAACCGATCGTCCTTGATACATGAACGAACAGGTCTTCGCACATCCGACCAAGGTGACGTCGTGATCATACAACCACGGGCGGCCTAGGATGATGCTACCCACCTTCATGGGTAGTACATTGCAGAGGACGTCCTCGGCATAGGTGCTCACCTTTAGCGGGACGCGGCACTGACGCTTCCCAGATAGTGAAGAAGCATCGATCCATGAGACGTCATACGGAGTGGGGTGCTCTATCACTGCCAACCCTAATCCGGTGACCATCATGTCGGAAATAGCGTTGATGCAACTGCCACTGTCCACGATCACCTTGCACGCCTTGCCATTGATCTTGACGTCCATGTAGAAGATCAAGGTACGGAGGGCCGCATCAAGGAACGGCGTCGGCTGGGGTGCAGTTGGGGGAGTCCTAGCGGGAGTGGTAACCCGCGGAGATGGTCGAGCTCTACTAGTGCCCTGCGTGTCGACGACGATGTTGGCCAACGGCCGGGTGGACGCACGGCCTGCCATGGGGCGGTCCCTCGTTCCTTGATGATCTGTATATATCCGATCTGACCATCAGGCTCCTCATACTCGAGGGCGTACTCCTCGTCTCCGTGGTAGTGGTCCTCCTACGGTATGTCCGCTCCATCGATATGATCTTGCTCGGCATCAGCGGTGTCGATCAAAAGTGCTGAGGGGCATAGGTTGGCCCAGTGTCCTCGTCCCTGGCACTTGTAGCATGTGATGTGTGCCTGAGTGGTGTCAGCGCTCCGGGCCGGTAAATCGCTGGCGACGGCCCGAGCTTGTGGGGTGGACCCCACTGAAGTGAAGGGGGGGGGTGATAAGCTCCTATTTTATGTGTTTTTTACTGGTTATTTAGCAGTTCAGACGTGTGAGGTTCAGAGCTTATGCAACAAATTTATAAACCTCACGGCGTAAGGCGAGTGAGGGTCGATCCACAGGGAGCAGGAGAAAACAGCAGAAATTTCCTTCTTTATTCAATAGATATGTCACTTATCAATTTAAAATAAATATTAAACTCTGTTAAATGATCCTCAGGAAAATCACAGAATTCCTCTTTAATTCCCAGTTTAGTCGAAAGATTTAACTGCTATTGCTCTGATTAAGTTAAAGATTTAACTTAATAGAGGCTGTCTACAGAGGAGTTCTCTATAGACAGCACCTTTGCCCTTGGGGGCAAAGGATCAAACACCTTGCGTGCAGGGTACCTACGCGCAAGGTGTTTGCGTCTGCAGCGCTGTGGCGTCGCGGCGTGGCTGCGGCGCTGCGGCGCTCTTCTGTGCGTGCTGCGGCGGCGTTGCTGTTGGCGCGTTGCTGCGTGCAGCGGCGCTGCGTCTTGGCGTCGCGTGGCTTGCTGCGCGGCGCTGCTGCGCTTGGCGCTGCTGCGTCTTGCGGCGTTGCGGTGGCCAGGCGGTGCTGCTGCCGCGTGATGGTTCTGCTATATCAAAGGGATTTTGGGGAGGTTTGGGGAGGATGATCAGAACAAGAAAGAAACAAAGTTCAACTGAAATCAAATCTAAAACGAAACAATCCTCAGTTGGAAAACATTGGAAGATTTTGTGACTCTTCCAACCCAACCAAAATTGTCTGAGAAGAGAGGGATTACAGGGCTGAAGCTTGAGATTTCCCCACGTCGGGTGTCACGTCCTTGCGGCGAGGCGTGGTTCTTCAATCCAAGCTATCTTCAGTCTGTTCTTCCTCTCCAACTCCAAAAGCTCATCAGCTCCGGGAGGGTGTAGAAATCCTCTTCTCCAAGCCGTAGTTTCCTTAGAGAAAATTCTGAACACCTAAACTCCTCTCTCAAGAGAGTATTTATAGGTTTTCTCTTAAGTCATGCCCAGGGGCATTTTCGTAATTTTTGCCACTTCAAATTTTTGCCCACTTCTGTTGATTCTCCTCTCTTCCTTGATCTTCTTAACCTGTTTCTGAATGTTCACTAGCCATAAAATGTTAAATATATTCCACTTGATTCAAAGAATCAAGTGGGGTTAGTGATTTCATAAAACAATACATATGCATGAACTTAGCATGAATTCACAAGATAATTGTAATGAATTTAAACTTGAGAACTTGATTATTTGATGACATATTTTAGAGTCATCAGGGGGTCCCTTGTCCCCCGGTGGTCGGCGTGACCCGTGTGGTCGCGGGTGGTGCAATATGAACGGGAAGGAGCCGGACGGGTGGAGTCCAAGGCGCGGTGTTCGCGCTAGGTGCCGGGGTGTCTTCGGCGGGTGGATCCATGTGCTCCACTAGATGATAGGCTTCGTCAACCTCGGCCAGTTGGCACTCGAGGACCTTGCTGCGCAAGGCTGGCCAGAGGCCGTGGGCGAAGAGTCCAATGATAACTCGTGGGTCCTCCACAAAGCGGCAGCGCATCCAACATTCCTCGAAAGCCTCGATGTACTCCGTCACCTGGAGTCGACCTTGTTTGAGGTCGAGCCACGAGAGGAAGAGTGACATCTGGTACTGCCGAGGAACGTACTTGCTCCTTAGCTTCTGCGCCTTGTCCACCCAGGACGTAATGGGTCGTCCTCGTCGCTCGGTGGCGACTCGCTCGTTTTCCCAAAAGATCTTGGCCTGTCCGCCAAGTCGTGTCTCCGCGTACTCGACACATAGGTCATCGTCCATACGATACCACCTGAAGTACGAGTTCATGTTCGACTCCCAGTCGATGAACGCTTTGGGCTTCCGAGAGCCCTCAAAGATGGCAACGTCGGTGCGCACGCTTCTCTGGATGCGTGCATGGTACTCTTCGTGATGACGTTCATCGTCGTCATAGTGCCGTTCGGGCACGGGGTAGTCTCCTCGTCACTGATCCAAGTGGCGACGGGGCGGGAACGGCTCGTGGCCGCGGTCGTCCCAAAGGTGGGTGATAACACCCTAATTTCTATGCATTTAAAGAGCTTAAAATGGGGTTTTTATCATATATTTACATGAAAATAGTGTTTTCTAGTGATTTCTGATTTTTCCCTAATTTTCTGTTAATTCTATGAATTTTAAAGGATTTATTGAAGCTCGAAATAATTATTTTTGAATGAAAATGGCATATTTAATATTTTATTTCGACATTTATCAGCGTGGGAATGAATCAGTGAATTTTCTAGAATTTTTTACTAATTTTTAGGATTTTTCTGAGATTTATTTGAAGAGGAAATGTATTTATTTCAAGGAAAAAAGTATATTTATAATAGAAAAAGAAGTATTTTTATTATTTTCGAACTTTCAAGGGCCTTTTTGCGAACTTTCGTTGCAAAAAGACCCTGAAAACAGCTCTCGGTCGCCACTGCAGGCATAAAGATCCAATTTAAAATTTTACAGGGTTTTATTGGAATTTTAATATATATTTTTAATGTTTTTAGGAGAAATCGGAGGAGAGAGAGTGCGGCAGGCGCATATACGCAATTACTTTTGGGCGGCGTCCAAAAGCAGTTCCAGGCTTTTTAAGGACTTTTATGCAAAAAGGAGGATTCAGAATGCGCCAGCCAATGAGAGAGCGACACGTCATTGCGTGTTTAAAAACGAAATTAATAAATAAATCAATTTTAAATCCAATGGATTAAATTGGTTTAAAATTGATTTATCAATAACTTTTGATCCTGAAGTCCGATTGAGATGATTTTTAAATGGATTTGTTCGTCTTGATCCCCTCTTTCTATCTGTATGTTGGATCATTCAGATGTAGCCTACATTGATAGATAAATATTAAGTACTAAACGGGGGTAAAATGGTGATTTTTACCATATAACCTAAGTATAAAAGCTATATTTCGAGAGGGGGAGCTCATTCTTGATGGTTCTCTATCACAGCTGCAAGACAGAGAGGAGTCCCACCCTGGATCAAGTTATCTGGTACTTTTTCCTTGATTGTATTTGGATTTGTGCATTTTGAATGAGATTAGTTCAATTTCTTGTTTCTTCTTCTTGGTTTTGATCTGAAATTCTAAATCGCTTGGCTTGAGCGGCATGTACAAGCCCTGATAAGGATTGAGAGGAGAATTTGAGGGATTCAACTAAGCATTCAACTGCATTCCAAAGAAAAACTCTAAAAAAATTAGTTTTAATTCTTAGGAGATTAAATTACCCCCATTTCAGTTCTGAATTATCAAAGTTGCAAAACCAAACCAAACTCAAATTAAAAATTCCCTTTTAACCTC
Source organism: Wolffia australiana (assembly GCF_029677425.1). NCBI lineage: Eukaryota > Viridiplantae > Streptophyta > Magnoliopsida > Alismatales > Araceae > Wolffia > Wolffia australiana. The sequence continues at coordinate 5,919,737 of NC_135835.1, forward strand.
TCTAATTGACCTCTTGGATCCTTTTATTAGGATCAAATAAGCCAATTTAGAGCTCCATATTTCTTCTATTCATCTCAACTCTTCTACCCCCCTTTCTAAATTCTCATCTAATTAGGGTGACTTGATCCTCATTGAAGATCAAATTCAGTTTAATCAGAGTGAAACGACCAATACAATCACCAAATCGAATTCCTTACTAGCTTCCCTTGGACGACACTCGTACTTATCACTATACGTCTTAAGTGGAGTTCTTATAAATTTTATTGCATAAGCCAAAATCCACAACGACAAGGGCTAAAAATTGCATAGTTTTTACCCCTATTTTTGCCTTATCAGTGGGGATGACCATCCCGAGGGGCGCGGTCCAAGGGCATCGGGCGATTTGGTAGTAGGGGGATGTCGTCAACCCCATAGTATTGTGGCAGAGGCGGCCAAAAATAGTCATCACGGCGCGCCGGTGGGTCAACCATCCGCGGATCTCGGGGCTGGATGGGGTCGTATCGTCGGGCCGGATAGTCATGGCCCACGTCTCGCTCATACTGACGAGTGTATGGATCAGGGCGGACCGGTTGGTCCGTGTCGTACCCGCGGGCAAAGTCGTCCCGCGGGTGGCGCATATCCCAAGCGTGGATATCCTGGGGCTCGCGTGCCGGTTCCCTAACTAGGCGTCCCTGTGGAGGGGCGCCGTCCGATCGGTGATCGAAAACCTCATAATCAGCATCGAGGTCCTGGATAGGTCAGCCATGGGGTCCCTGTCGGCCAACCCCTGGTGCGTGGCGAGGTCACCCTCAGGCGGCCGGTCCCACCTAAACTCCGTGCTCTAACGCCCGTTGGTCAGCGAACATGCGCTCCATGCGTTCCATCCTAGCAGCCATGGCGCGGAAGTAAGCTCCTTGGTCGTCCGAAAGTTCTTCTCTTGGTGGGTACTGGCGAGAGGCGCCTCCTCATCCTCGTCCTTGACCCCGTGTGGGGGTCGCACTGGGGGTGTGCTCGACAACAGGAGATTTCCCGTGTGGACGCTGACCTACGATAGCCCTATCCTCGTAATCACTCAGCGAGGCGTCGTCGAGGAATCATGGCGAGCCGCGTGGACAATGTTGCGGCTCGCGTGGCTCACCGGAGAAGTCCGGTGGGCCCGATGTGCCAGGAGCACCCGTGTCATCGGGTGGGGTCTGCGTAGCCTCGACCTGTGGTAGGACGGGGTCGGCTATCGGGGTCGCCGGTTGAGGTTTCGAGAGGGCAATCTCATTGCCTCTTTCGTCTTGCAACGGTTCAATTCGTCACGGGGAGGTAGAACGTCCACGTTGTGCCATCCGTGTGGATTGCGTCTCTACGGCCATTCTTGGGAATCCTATATGAATGTTCGAAAAGACGATGAATGCGGATGCAGCTATATGCGATGCGGAGTCGGAGACATGCTGTGGGCGACCACAGCCGGGCTCTGATACCAATTTGATGCCAGACGTTGTCAAGGCGTCGTCCAGTCAACACTGAGGGTAACGGCTCGGTATCGAATCAGGATCTCAATCGGACGACGAGGGGCTGCGTCGTCCGAGAAGGCTAATGAACAGGTAAATAAGATGACGATGATGCGTGAGAGTACTATTGTCGTACATGCGTGCGCCGACGAGCGGTGGGTGACGTTCCAGAGATTGACGGGATCGCTATGAGTGAGGTCAGACCGACCTCCCGAGCCTCGCCCGAGAGGGTCGAGGGCGAGTGCATCACCGAACGGGGAGACCTCGCTGAAATGCTCACACGCGTCGAGTGAACCCGACTCGTACCGGGCAGGTAAGACTCTCGTATAATATTTGTCATTTTCTCAACCTGTCTCGCTCACCTATATCTAACCCGAGCGCGGAGGCAAGCGAAAGTGCACTGAAGAAAGTAAGAGACGTAAGAACAAAAGCAGGGGGATACCTTCGTCGCGCTGGCGACGCTATCTCATAGCAAGGAGACCCGGAAGAGGCAGCTAACTGTGGGCGTCGATGCTTGACCGATGCGAATGCGGAGGGTGGGGTGGAGGAGTAGCTAATCGTCACGACTTGGGCGAGGCACGAGGCGGCGATGCACGGTCGAGTCCGGGACGGTGAGCGGGCAATCCAGCAGCAGACAACAAATGGGGTGTCCCCAGCCGGGGTGGGCAGGCGTCCGCAGCAACCTCACCGCGAGCGCGAGGGTTGGTCGGCAATGACTCGTCGCGGCGGAGTCAAGCAGTCCGCGACAAATCAGGTGGAGGGGCGTGTTGACTGGCAAGACGGCCGGGCAGCTGACCGGTCGGCGGCGCAGCAAGTCGTGCGGAACGTCGGGAAATGGCAGCAGAACCCGTGGACGGCTGCAGGACCACTCGGGCGGTACCGAACTCCGGTGACAGAGGCGGGAACGGTGGGCGTCGGTCGGCGCTGCAGGCATCGGCGGTCGGACGGTCGTTCAGCGCGGGACGGTGGCTGATGGTGGTGGAGTCACAATAATAGACGGCGGCGGCGTCAGAACGCCCAGAAGCGGCGCTGCTGGCGGATAACGGCGGTGTGTTGGCGGAGGCGACGGCGTGGGGCGGAGGACGACGGCGAGACGAGAACATGGCGGCGTGTGGGCGAAGGCGACGGCATAGGGCGGAGGACGACGGTGTGGGGCGGAGGGCGACGGCGAGACGAGAACGTGGCGGCGTGTGGGCGAAGGCGACGGCGTGGGGCGGAGGGCGACGGCGTGGGGCGGAGGGCGGAGGGCGACGGCGTGGGGTGGAGGGCGACGGCGTGGGGCGGAGGGCGACAGCGTGGGGCGGAGGGCGTCGGCGAGAGGGGAACGGGGCGGCGGTGCGGCCTGACCTCTTCCTCCCTCTCCTCTTCCTTCTTCTTCTTCTTTCTTCTTCTTCTTCTTCTTTCTTCTTCTTCCTTCTCGCACGATCGTGACTCTTCAAATTCCACGTTATAACTTTAATAAAAAATTCAAGAGTGGTCCTTTGGGGGGGCGCCCCTCCTCCTTATATAGGAAGGATGATATGGGCCCCCTTTAACAAAACAAAATGAAAATAAAGAAAAGGAAATATAGGCCTGTTAAGGCCCACTAGGTGCTGGGAGGGGAAGGAATCCTCATATGGGTTCTTCCCCTCCTTACAAAGACAAAATAAAAAGATGAAAAGATAAAAACGATGGCGAGAACAGTAAGCGATCCGAAGGTGGCGGCGGCGCGTCATCATGCCGAATATCTGAATTCGGGTCGCGCGTCGCTGCTGCGGCTTGGCGTGTCGGCTGGACACGTGTCAGTGGCGGGCTCGGTGACGACGGTGGCTCCTCGCGTGACGACTTGATGGTGTCCGGCGGTGCTGCGCCATCAGATGACAGGGGCGTATTGTGTACCTAGCCCTCGGAGTAGGGCTCGGACCATGGTCCGCTGGTCCACTCTTTCGCCTGCGGCGGACAATGCGCTGCCAAGCAACCAGAACTGTGAGATGTAATCTTCTAGACTCAGACTGCCCTTGGTCTGAGTATGGAGTTTGCCGAGTAACTCTTGCACTCATGCTTCCGCCGATGACGCGAAGTCTTTGGCGGGCGTGTCCCACGCGACCTTTGCTGTTGAAGCTTCTGTTACACATCCTATGACGGCTTCTGTCATGGGCAGCAGTAGAAAAGCTAACACATGTTGGTCATAATACCATGTTGGTCATGGTTGGCACCAAGGCTCCCGAAATCCTTGCTGGACATTTGTGACGGAGGATTCGTTCTGGCGTCGTTGGCGAGCTTTCAGATGTTTCTGACGAGCTTTCTTCTTTCCGTGGACTTACATCGGAGAGGAACTCCGTCTTCGGCTCTGATACCATGATAGAATTCGGTGTCTCTGACCGAATGAGGAAGAGGGAAGTAGACGAAGATGGATGGGAAACTAGAACAGCATGAAATAGAAGAGAGTGAGCCAAATGGCTTGTGTGTTCAAGATACAGCGGGAGTCTTTTATAGACTCTCCAGATGAACGTTGGGTGTTTCCTTTATTAACGATATTTAACTCGTTGGCGGCGTCCACGACGCGTCGCCGTGATCTTGAGAGATCTTCTGGCGGTGTGCATGGCTCGAGGTGGCGGTGGTAGACCGTGGCGACTTCACCTGAGCCTTTCCAGAAGCTTCCGCTGGCGTCGTCTGCTCCAGCTGTCTGGTGAGTGTGTCGTCGTCCTTAACAGGAGCAAGGGAGTGAAAGAGAAAGAGAGCGAGAAAGCAAGAGGAGAGAAGAGCGAGTGAGAAAGAGAAACGAGAAGCGAGAGAGGCGATAAAGAGCTAGCGCGAGCATGAAAGAGCCAGAGAGAATGAGCGTGAAAGGATGGTAGAGATCGAGCAAGAGAGAGAGAGCGAGAGAGGTAGAGGGTTTATAAAATATAACTTTATAAAATGCAATAATATTATAGTTTTATCTTCTGGTTTTCGGTCCAGCCTAAAAAGGAGGACCGACGGTCGGTCCGGTCTGACCGAACTTCGGTCAGAATAACTTCGAGCAGACCCTAATCGAGGCATGATTGAACCATCGCGAAGGTCGAGAAGAGAGAGAGAGAGAGAGAGAGAGAGAGAGAGAGAGAGAGAGAGAGAGAGATGGCGGATATCAGTGGGAAGTGGCTCAAGGTGGGTTTCCTCTTCTCTTCGAAAGAATGGCCTTTAATTCTTTAATTCCCTTTAATTCTTGTTTCATTCCTGTTATTCGAAGGATCTAAATCCCTTTTCTCAGCGGAATCCTCTTTCCGGTTACTTTAACGTTTAAACCTGATCTCGATTGGAGACTTCCGTATCATAGGGCGAAGATATTTTATGTTTCCAAGTGATCTGTCGGAAATTTTCTAAAAATCCCGTCAAATCTTTGCTCGTTATCCGGTCTCTGTTACCCGTGAGAGAAAATTCTTTTTTTGATCTCTTTCTGGTTCAAAATTAATCCCAAGGGGAGAATTCAGAAAAATTGAAGTTTTTTTAACTGCGTCAAATGTTTCTTCATTATTCGGTCTGGATTCTACTCGAAGCTTAATGTTCTACGATGCCCTTATTGTTTAATCAGACTTTTTGATCTTACGAAGCTATTAGTTGTGAAAATATTTGTTCATTTGTTTTTTAACCTGATCTCCAAGGGAGAAATCTGTATAATTGGAAGAAGACCCTTGATCCAACGAAGAAATCAGTTGAGAAATTGTCCTTTAATTTCCGTTAAGTCTTTGTTCAATTATCCGGTCTGGATGAAGATATAGTTGATCTGCATGCATGTAGAGATGATTGAGTTCGCGCCGATTGAGAAGATAACGGAGAGCGTGGAAAAAAGGGGATGCAGAAGAGAGAGAGAGAGAGAGAGAGAGAGAGAGAGAGGGAGAGAGAGAGAGTGAGTGAGTGAGTGAGAGAGAGAGAGAGAGAGAAGGAACTTGATGCGAAGAAGACGAAGAGAAATGTCCAAGACGAAGAGAGAGAAGTCAGAAATGCGTCCATGCGTAGAAGGGGAAGAGAGAGAAGGGAGTAGACGCGAAGAAGGGGGAAGGGAGAGAAGTCGGACGCGTTTAGATGCGAAGAAGATAGAAGAGAAAGACGTAATAGGAGGAGAGAGAAGGCAGACGGGAGTAAATTGGAAGAATGGGGAAGATAAGGTGTGAAACGAAGAGAGAGAAGTGAGAAGGTGAAGATGCGAAAGGGGAAGAGAAAGTCCTCAGAGTAAGAGAGAGGATGGAGGCGCTCTGAATGAGACGGAGGAGTGTAGCCAACGGAGAAGTAAGTGAAGAGACGGAGAAGCGAAGAAGGATGATGTCAAGAAGAGGGTACCAAAGATATTGGACCCAAGGTGTTGTGAAGCCGAACTAAGGCAACTTACTGATGCCTGAGGTTTCCAAAGAAAGAAAGAGAGAAAGAAGTAGAAGATCAGTAAGATAAGATGCAAAATCCATGAAGTTGGCGGTAAACTGTAGAGTTGGGTAGGAGAATAATGAGAATAAAACGTTTTAGAGAGGTAGTGATTCATCGATGTTTATGTATAGATCGAGGAAACAGATAGATATAGAGAGATAGATGGATAGATATAGATATAGATGTAGAGAGAGAGATAGATAGATATAGATATAGATATAGATGTAGAGAGATAGATGGATAGATATAGAGAGAGATATAGATAGATATAGATATAGATATAGATGTAGAGAGATAGATATATATATAGATATAGATGTAGAGAGATAGATATATATATATATATATATAGATATAGATGTAGAGAGATAGATGGATAGATATAGATATAGATGTAGAGAGAGATATAGATAGATATAGATATAGATATAGATGTAGAGAGATAGATATATATATATAGATATAGATGTAGAGAGATAGATGGATAGATATAGATATAGTGTAGAGAGAGAGAGAGATAGATATAGATATAGATATAGATGTAGAGAGATAGATAGATATAGATATAGATATAGATGTAGAGAGATAGATATATATATAGATATAGATGTAGAGAGATAGATGGATAGATATAGATAAAGATGTAGAGAGAGATATAGATATATATAGATATAGATATAGATGTAGAGAGATAGATAGATATAGATATAGATGTAGAGAGAGAGATAGATAGATATAGATATAGATATAGATGTAGAGAGATAGATAGATATAGATATAGATGTAGAGAGATAGATAGATAGATTGATAGATAGATATAGAGAGATAGATAGATATAGATATAGATGTAGAGAGAGATAGATAGATATAGATATAGATATAGATGTAGAGAGATAGATAGATATAGATATAGATGTAGAGAGATAGATAGATAGATTGATAGATAGATATAGAGAGATAGATAGATAGATGGACAGATAGATAGATAAATCGATAGATAGATGTAGATGTAGAGAGAGATTGATAAATCGATAGATAGATGTAGATGTAGAGAGAGATTGATAAATCGATAGATAGATGTAGATGTAGAGAGAGATTGATAAATCGATAGACAGATGTAGATGTAGAGAGATAGATTGATAAATCGATAGATAGATGTAGATGTAGAGAGATAGATTGATAAATCGATAGATAGTTATAGATGTAGAGAGATAGATGGACAGATAGATAGATAAATCGATAGATAGATGTAGATGTAGAGAGATAGATGAACAGATAGAGAGATATGCTCATATAGATAATGGGGTTTTTGAAAAACATCGAAAGATTGGAAATTTTCCATATTCCATGATCGATCAGGTGAAAATAACCATGCCCACAGCACGTATTTGCATGGCAAGACTAATCCCACTTTCATCCTAACATGCAGCTGGAGCAAAGAGGATCCGGGCCAGGCGCGAGAAGCTCCCACGCCATCACCGTCCTCGGCAACAAAGCCTACGCCTTCGGAGGAGAACTCATCCCTTTCGAACCCGTAGACAACAAGATCCACGTCTTCGACCTCGAAGCTCTCACCTGGTCCGTGCCAGACGTCTTCGGCGACGTACCTCCGCCGAGAGCCGGCGTCACCATGGCAGCCATCGGAGCTACCATTTACGTTTTCGGCGGCCGAGAGAACGAAGAGGTGGATCTCAACGATCTCTACGCGTTCGACACGGAGACGAGCGAATGGGCTCTGCTCTCCACCGGCGACGCCGGTCCGTATCACCGGAGCTACCACTCCATGGCGGCGGATGACCGGCGCGTGTACGTCTTCGGCGGCTGCGGGGCCTTCGGAACGTTGAAGGACTTCTGGGCCTACGACGTGGTGGAGAGGAAGTGGGACGAGCTTCCTAAGCCGGGGCTGAGC